>NC_058403.1:41508564-41617591 GCF_002201575.2 Neomonachus schauinslandi | reverse complement strand
CATGTATGATATTGGTTAGGGTTGGCCCAAAGTCAAATTTGTGAAAAATTGGGAAGGTAGATATCGTAGTCATAGTTCTCCAGAGAAACAGAACCAATAGGATATATATATAGAGAGAGAGAGAGATGTAAGAAAAGATGTATTATATAAATTGACTCACATGACTACGGAAGCTAAGAAGTCCTCTAATCTGCTATCTGCAAGCTGGTGGTGTAAGTCTGTCTGAGTACAAAAGGCCTGAGAATTGGTGAACCAATGGAGTAAGTTCCCAATCTGAGTCCAAAAGCCCCAGAACCAGGGCAGGAAAAGATGGATGTCCTAGTTCTACCAAAGAATGCAAATTTGCCCTTCCTCTGCCTTTTGGTTCTGTGCAGGCCCTCAACAGATTGGATGATGTCCATCCACACTGGTGAGGGTGATCTTTACTCACTCATTTTACAGATGAGTAAATTAAATTTCAGTGCTCACGCAGTAATGACAAGTATCACGGAGACCCAGCCTTTCTACTAACTTCTTTTTTTTTTTTTAAGATTTTATTTATTTATTTGAGAGAGAGAATGAGAGAGAGAGAGCATGGGAGGGGGGAGGGTCAGAGGGAGAAGCAGACTCCCTGCCGAGCAGGGAGCCCGATGCGGACTCGATCCTGGGACTCCAGGATCATGACCTGAGCCGAAGGCAGTCACTTAACCAACTGAGCCAGCCAGGCGCCCTCTGCTAACTTCTAATCCTCTATTTTTTTAGGGCATATATTAAGATCCAGTTAAAGGCCCAAAATTGAAACTTAGGGATTGTCTTTTTTTCTGGGCAGGACTACAATTAATACATTTATAAATAGATGTGGACCACACCCATGTATGAACTTCACCCTGCAAGCATCAAGGAGCCATGCAAATTTCCAGAGCAATTTGACACCATCCCTGCTCCTGAAATTTTCCGTGGTCATACATTCAACAGGCTTCTTTGGTTCTGTGAAGAGCCAGCAGGCCAAATTTCCCTAATACCAGGATGGAGATTGACTCTCTTTAGATGGTACAGAACATCGTAAAACAAAGTTTCTCTGCAAATGTTTTCCCTGTTCTAAAGGTGTCTTATGTGGGAAGATATAGAGCATATTGTAATGAGCAAAACATTGGGGATGGGGGAGTCAAAAAAAATCTGGATTCTAGTCCTGTTTCTACCACGTGATGTCATTACCTTAGTGCAGGGTTTCTCACCCATAGCAATATTGACATTTTGGTTTGGGTAACTCATTGTTGTGGGGCTTTCCTGTGCATTCCAGGGTTAGCAGTATCCCTAACCTCTACCGACCAGGTGCCTCTAGGACCCCTCCCCTATAGCTGTGACAACTAGATATGTCTCCAGACATTGCCAAATGTCCCCTGAGAGTCAAATCGCCCCCAGTTAAGAACCACTGCGTTAGTGAGATAGGTCTGCTTTCATTTTTGTAAACTGAGGAGATCATAGTATCTATGTCACAGTGTTGTTCAGATCATTAAATGAGATTCTACATTTTAAATCACTCCACAGATACTAGTATTGACAAAGTCCTTCATCAGGAATCGATTTTTTCCCCTATTTAACCACTTGCTTGGGGTTTTTCTAAGTCATCTAACCATAGAAACTAATCAAATATTTCATCCAATATTTAGAGTTAAAATTTAATCTTTTTTATTTACAAGGTAAGGTAAATAATCTTGGTCTGTGCTCTTCTATCAGGAACAGAGTCTCATTTGCCATTCAATTCAACAGTTACTCGGTTTTAGAAACACTCACTGGGGTAGACAACCACCACTACATTTGACAGTGTCTTTTAAATTTGGGCAGCTTTCCCCTCTAATCTGCATTACAATTCGGTAGAGGATGATCTACCAAAGGAGAAACGGTCTGGACAAACTTCTGATTAGCAGGAGGTTCCAAACAGCGGTGTCTCGCCAGACAGATGTCAGCAGAATCCAACCTCCCACCTTGTTGCAACTGCACACGGGAGCTGCCCAACCAGCAGTGCTTTGACATGCCCCTCATTAGTTAAGATTTCATACAAAGACTGCTCGATAATAAATCCATTTTTTTCAGAGGTCAGTGTGTATTGGCTCCTCCAAAACCACCCTGGCATCAATCCCAGGACATAATTTATTGCCTGATAAGCAAGCAAGCTTTTCAATTATTTCCTGTCCCCCAAATCTCATTCCCTGTGATTTGACTTTCTTGCTGCTAAATCCCAGAAACCTGAAGCTAGGCAGGGAGGGGAGGGGGAGTCTTAAAGAGACAGTCAATTCTACACAAAAGTTTGGAAAAAATGAGAGCACCTCTACCTGACTTGGTTGCGGTCACTGACTGATTTGCACTGTCATTCCAATCCCTCTTTCCAGAAGTCTGAGTGTATGTGAGTAGCTTCCCACCAACAGCTGGCCTTTCATTCCCATTGACCACTCTCTTTCATCCAGAAATCCCCCACTTCACTCCACCCACAGACCTGGTCTAGCCACCCTGGGGAAGTTCCTAAGTTAAACTGCAAGTTTTAGCTTCTCCTGACTAAGGCAAAGGCTCAGCCCAGAACAAAAGCCATCTTTGACTCCCTGCATCAGGTGTCCCAGCTAGCTGCTTTGCTCTGCCTTCTCTCCGCAGATCTCCCAGATGCCTACGGGATCTGCAGTCCTCTCTCCAGTGTTAGTTCTAACTTATGGCCTGCTCATTCCCTGACCCTTGTCCCTTAGGTACATCCCGACCTCTGGTTCTCACGAGTACCTATTCTGATTCCAGGTTCAAGTTACCTCCCTTCATGTGATGTCATTGCGAGTCTGGTATCACAACATTGGAGGTGGTAGATAATGCTGAAATAGATGACGTTTGACAAGATCACATAGCTTCTGAACTTTTGGACAATTATGGGCCAAAAGAATTGCACAAGAGGAGTAAAATAACTCCCAATTGATACAACTCATCTGCTTTACAAGTATTTTCTTTCTAGCATTTTAACTTATAATCATATACTAGAAACCACTAGAAGATGAAAGCTGGAGAGTGTGGGAGAATTTCTAGCTTAATGAACTGTTACTCATATTTTTCCGAAATAATCCACTTCTGGAATAGAGGTTTTCCAAAGAATGATGATGGATTTGTACTGGTTCATCAATATTCTCTTTCCTCCCCAACTAGACTCCATGCCCTACTTGGAATCACTGACTGGGATGTAATATATACCTATAAATACAATCAAGCTTAACCTATTACATTTAGGTTAAATCTGAATTTAATTACAATAGCACCAAGTGGATGCTTAAAGGACAGGAACAGTTTCTTCATACAGGACTGTGAGGACGCCGTGAGAAGCTAATACGATAACGCATGTCAACATATCCAGAAGATGGTATCTATAGCTCTGTCTATAACATTTGGGTATTTTGGTTAATAAAGAAGTTTTACCAAAAAAGAAGTGTAAAAACAGACAATGAAAGAGCTCTTTGATAATTAGCAGAACAAAAGGATAATGTGGGGGCAGAAAAACTGTTATTTCCATGTTCTGCCTTCTGGACACCAAAGAAAAATCACTGCACATGGTAATCTCTGAGGTGGGAATTTGAGACATTCCAGGTGTAGAAATTCAAAAGAAAAGAGGATTACCAGGCAACCAGTAGGAAAATGATGAGAGATTGCCTCTGCACTGCCAGGGGGATTGAAGTAGGCCCTCTAACAAGAGGCTCACAGGGTATCACTCATTAGCTTTGTGGGATAAACTTCTCCCCAGGTTCTAGTCCACAGCCAGTCCCCTTATTTTGTCAGAACATCAAGGGTAGATCCATCTCTCAGGAACACATTCTTATTAACAGGTTTATGAAGAGGATATATAAAAACAAATGTCAATATGTTATTATTCAAACCTCGGTGATTTAGCTAGGCTGGCACTACATTTCCCATAATTCCCTCCCATGTTACCCCAAAGAGGCTTTTGGCACAAATTTTGGAAGGCCTATTTGAAGCAGTAGCCACACTGCTCTCACTTTCAGGATGATTCAGGGGCACCAAGTGCTCTTCCATCTCAAACTCCTGGATGCTTCAACTGGCCCTCGATTGACATGGGACACAGTCCCCTCAGCTGCTCTTCAGATTCTCTGTCTCCTGCCCCAACTATGTGTTTAGCTCTGTGACAAAGGGCATCACATTCTCCTGCAGATCACCCACACCATCAAAGTTGGAGGCAGTAAGGGACCCAGGTTCCAGTCCATCCTTGTGGATTCCCGCTTGTGCTAATGGTTTCCAGTTTTTCCTTGCTCTCCCTCTCTTCACATCTTTCCTCGATTCCATGTCCTGCAGACTTTAAGCTCCAGAAAAGATGCAAAGACAACATCTTTAACCATCTCCCACAATTGCATAAGATAGAATCTCTCTAAAAACATCATGGTGGTTCTGTCTTTCTGACCCGACCCTGACTTAAGTAAAAAATAACTATAATCGGTCTTGAGTTCTTAAAGCTTATGTGACCAGCACATTCCTTCTCTATAGGCAGAACTACTCAGGAATGAAATAGTAACCAGAAGTTCACTTAGAAAGCTTGGAAACAGAGCAGAGTTAGATAATCAAATATTTAATGTAAATATTTTTACATTTTTTTACAAATATTATTTTTACAATATTTTACAAATACTATTAATTTTAATATAGGATTTTCTTGCCAGTCTAAAGGGATTCCTAAAAATTCTGTTATATACATCTTTTTTTCTGAACTCCTTGCTGAAATGAGCTTCTGTGACTGTTCTTTTCAGTACTTTCAAGAGTGACCAATCTCTAATTGAGAACTTTTTCCTTAAATGTGTTAATCATTCAACTGTAGTTCCTTTTTTTTTTTTTTTTTTCGGTCAGCTCTTTTCTGATCTATTATTATAATCCAAATACTGAAAAAAATGGAAACATCCAAATCTCTTTCCCACCGTTGAAATTCTTTACTTCATTTCCTAGGTTCTGCAAATTAGAGATAAATTTAGCTTCTCAAGCAACCTCTTTTACAAAGCGAATACCCCCATGGAGGTTAGCAGACTTTCTCCTCTTCGTATGAATTAACTCCATCTGTTTGCTTTCCTCTTGCTGTGATCAGCTGGGCTGAAAGAGTTGTGTTTTCGCTGGCGATAGAAAGGAAGAAAATTATTTTAGAATATTGGATCTTTAAGGGAAGAGGAATCCAGTTGAGTCATCACAGGGAGAGCCCACAGACATAGGCAGTATAATCACTCAGGGCTTCTGAGGAAAAGGAGGAGAGACAAAACTGTCAAGATACTTCTTCCGATTCCAAATTCTGCAGTCATAAGTACTTCAGTAGACAATTTAGACTCAGCAATAGAGTCTTCCCAAATCTCAGACCTTGACTGAGAAAATCAGAGAGCAAATTCTAGTTCAAATGCTAAGTATGTGAACAGCTCTCTCCCCAGTCAGATATCAATGCCATCTACATAAATGGCTCTCATTAGGTGACATTTGAAAGGCTTTGGCACAAATGTATGGCTGTAAGAGATCCTGAAAATTTCAAAATAATCAAGCTGTAAGCAGCAATTATTGACAACATACAAAAATCACTGCATTTTTGTTGTCGTTAACTTGAATACAACCTCCAAATTACATGGAAAGTTTTTCTACCAGAATTCCAAATATTAGAGTTTATCAGATTCTTAAAAATAATATTTTCAGCTTGAAAAGAGCCTGGAATTATTGGAATAAAAATGAAAGAGTGGAGATAACCGTATTTTCCAAAATTCCACTTTCAAGCAAACTTTATGAAGCATTTTATTTTGTATAGAAACTTTGAAATAGCCTAAAGGCTTTCTTTGACCAGCTGTATATTCTATCTGTTAAATGTCCTCAGAGTGAAAAGATTCGCTCAGCAGAGGCACCTGCAGGATGTGCAACGATTCATTTTTGCTCCGCGTGGTGGTTCTGTGGAAGCACCCACTCTACTGGCTCATCATTTACATTCACAATGGACATCTGGAGCCAGCAAAAGGGAACATTAGACTTGTTTGTGTTGTCAAATTAAAAAGGGAAGAGAGAATGGTTTAAAGTTCTGAGAGTCTCTGTAACATTTAATTATGCTTTTCACTGCAGTCCAATCAAAAATATGCTTTTGCAGGAAAATGGGCACTAAGAAAAAACCTGCTTTGCTATTCAGATTGTTGCCAGGTCAACCTCTCAATTCCTAAGCTTACAGAAAAGCAGCCATGACACGACTATAGGGTCTTTCCTCTGAGGAAGCTGAAGAGCTTCACCACAATTCTCAACAAAATTGTATTTCCTCCGCATTCCCATCAGATGTTATCATCCCTCTCTCCTGATTGAGGAACTAACAAACTGGTAAGCCAACTAAGTTTAAGAAGGTAACTAGATCTGCAAGGCTGTGCTGTCAATAAGCCTAACATCTCATAGAATAAATTCAAATCCAAGACATATGACTGGATACATATTTGGTAATGGACTGTTACACAGCTCAAAGAGTAATGTTTCAATACTATTCTTATGGGAAGTTTGTTTTATTTTAGAAAATTTTAATATGAGAATTTTAATAATTTTCAAAATCAATTCTCTGAAAGAAAAAGGATTTGCTGTACCAAAATAAATAAATAAATAAATAAATAAATAAATAAATAAATAAATAAATAAATAAAATGGGGCAGTACTAAAACTGGCTGCTTCCCAATGACCTTTAGACTGACTATTCCTAGTGAAACTGTTTCAGATATTAGGCTGTTTCTATCCTAACCCCAAATTAACTCAATCATCTGTCAGCTGAGAGGCTGATAAGAAAAAGACTTCAATATACAGATGACGGTATTGATGAAAAAAGTGTGTTTTTTTTTCCCTAACTTATCCAGTGATTGCATAACATTTAATGAGCCTTTACTCTATTTATTGCACTGTACTAAATAACATGAGAATTAAAAATGGAGCTTACAACCCAGCTAGAAAGAAAGAACAATAAACAGAAATAACAGGATGATTTCTGAAACACTCATACTTCACAGAGAAGTTTGGTACAAGTGAATTTTAATTAGTGATAGTCCTACCTCAACTCCCCCTATGCATGCACACACATACACATGAAAATCATAGATGGACCCAATGGGGAAGGGGGGATATTGTTCCTCTGGAAAAAAAAATCCATTTTAATAATAAAATAAACCTCTTGAAACTTAGGTTTTTAAAGAAAATTGAAACATATTAATAACAAAGAGGTTATTAACATAAGCATGAAGTTATTAATACAATTTCATGGTTATTACTACTATAATATACTATAAGAGAACATGAACACCAGGCAAAACTTTGTTGAATCACAATTGTTTGTCTCATGTTGTTTATGTTTAGTCTTAAAAGTACTAGTGCTTTTAAATAAACTTTTCATTGTCCTGAATGACTTCACATCTTAATTTACATTTAATTCTAAATTCTTTTAATATTATACTAGAACTCATTTTTTAAGGGCTTGGGATTATGATTTTGCTTTTCACATTTCTAAAACCATTATACTTCATGTCACCTGGTAATATCTTTGTGAGGCACCATGTATTTTTATTTTTAACAAATGACATGGACTTGGCACAATGTTCAGGCTTGAAAATCTGTTCATTGCTTATTTGTATTTTTTGACATACTTACCAACAGCTAGTCCTTACTTTTTTTTAATTCAGGAAAGTATTTAGAGTCTATTCTTAAAATTGTTTTTTACTTAACTATTAATCCACGTACAATACGGAGATAATGATATAGCAGAACACCTTTACCAAACTAGGGTGTTGCTTGCGGTTATCTTGTTGATGCCTACATGGCCCACATCATGTAAGGGGTGTAACAAGTATGGAGAGGTGTCCCCTGGACTTTGTGGCCCCAGTTTCGGCATAGCTGATGCAGTTATCAGACCACCCAACCTGCATGCTTGTTGTCCAGGAAGCTCCAGCAAATGTCCTAGCAGAAGAACAGGTTTGATAGACAAAACTTATCATAAAACATTATAACTTCATTTCCTTATGTAACCTCCAAATGGTTATATCATGAGTGTAGACTGCATTTCTCCACCTTTTCCTGTATATTTATTAGCAGGATAGAAGCACCTGTAAAGCTGGAGCTGCCTCCCTCCTCTAGCTCCATGATTCTCAAACTTCAGCGCACATCCCCTGGAGGACTGGCTGGGCCAGTCCTGAGAGTCTGGGGTGGAACCTGAGATTTGCATTTCCAATGTGTTTTCACGTGATGATGATGATGATGATGATGATGATGGTCCAGGAATCAGGCTTTCAGAACCACTGCATGCTTTTTCTGCTTATTCTGAGATCATACACAATCCTTCAATCCGTTTAAATTACAGAACAACAGTCCCAAAACAGATACTAAAAGTATCCAAGTATCCAAGCTGAGATATAATCCCAGTTCAAGATAAGAGCTCTCCAGCATTCCCTCATTAAAATCTGGGACACCAGGGGGCTGGCTGCCTTCTGGAAAGGTGGTACTGCCAACCTCTGCTCTCTCTCTCTCCACTCACCTCCTCCCCACTTGCAAATCATTGGCACACATCCTACAAGCTGAGGGAAAGTCATAAGAAGTGAAAAAATAAAGGGAAATAAGATTAGAAAAGTTTTAATTGGTTGCTATCTGTTGCTGTCCAAAGCCAGCTTCATGCACCCTAGGCCTGGCAGATGTGGAAAGTTGACTCTGTCTCCTGAGCACTTTTGGGGATCCTTTGGAGCACCCCCATAATGAACCTATCTGACTAAAGTCCCCATGACCAGGGTGATGACACTTCTTTCACTAAGAGCTGTTATCTGAGCCCTGCGTCTTTGGAAGTTGGGTCCACTCAATTCATTCTCACATGCGAACTGCTCACTCTCCCTGCAGGTTCCTGGGCTGTAACTCTCTCTCCAGACTGGAGCCATGGAAAATAGTCACACACACCCTTCCCCAGTGCCAATGAGGATGTTAGAACTTCTCTGAGCACCTACTCTCTCTCTACCCTACTGCCCGCCACATTGGCTTTCTCAGGCATCCATGGAAGCTATATCCTTAATGTAGAGAACACACGTCGGCCTCTGATTTGGTCCTATTGAGCTTCTTCCTCATTAGGCCTTGAAGTGAAGTGATAGCCACCATCCCCCTGCCCATTTAGGAGTGACAGGATAGGGCAGGGCGGAAAGGGTAACTTTCTCTTAGAAGATCCTCTCCACAGAAGTAATTAACTTCAACATCATTGTCCTCTTTCTTTGCTCCACTTCTTCCTTTCAGTCCCTTCTTACAAGGTCAGAGCCTTCCTACCTGCCATTATTTTCTTTGAAAATCTGCATTTTGGTTGGGCATTTCACTAGGAATTTCCTAGCTCTTGGCTGTCTGGGTGCCTCATCTCAAACTTTCTGCTTTAACATCCTGTAAACAATGAGAATCTTGTACCCTCTTGAGCTAACCTGCTTGCAATACTCAGCACCAAGACTTTGTGTGTTCCAGACAATTCACTGATGCAAATGCCTTGGTGAAGAGTGTAGATTTTAGGGACGCCTGGGTGGCTCAGTCGTTAAGCGTCTGCCTTCGGCTCAGGTCATGATCCCAGGGTCCTGGGATCGAGTCCCACATCGGGCTCCCTGCTCAGCGGGGAGTCTGCTTCTCCCTCTCCCTCTGCTGCTCCCCCTGCTTGTGCTTTCTCTCTCTCTCTCTCTGACAAATAAATAAATAAAAATCTTAAAAAAAAAAAAGAGTGTAGATTTTATTGAAGATGTTACAGGGACAGATGAAGGGCTAGATATGGGCTACACCACTGTGTGTCCTGAGGGACTCCTCTCTTATTATTCCTCTACCACCCTGGTTTCAGCTTCTCTTTCCCCTCCCTCAACCCTTCTGATCCCTCCGCAAGAGTATCAAACCCCTCTCTCCTGTATTATGCAGAGTCATTTGCTTCTTCCTCTGGCAAGCTGGATCTAGCAGGCAACAGCTCCTTCCTGGCAATCATCTCTCAATAAAATCAAGTAGGAGCCTCTCTAAGTACCTTATTTTTACTCTTTATTACTGTAACTATGTTATCATGTTTCACCTTCAGGAAAAACACTGTGAGTAAAATACTAGAAGGGTTCATCTTAGAGATGCTGAAATTGGGATGCAGAGATCGTAGGCTGCCTGCCCAACTTCACAAAGTAGAAAAATGCTTAAATGTATATGTCTTAGAGGGGTATTCTATCATAAAACAGTGAATCCCATGCCAGCGTGCCCTACCCATAGCCTTCCTCCCTAGTTTTCCCAAGTGTATCTTGACAGGCTAGTGCCAGAAGTAGAAATGGGTGCAAGCAGATAATCTGGCTGAGGAACACTGATGGCTTAGTACCAACCTCCCAGAATCAGCACCTCAAGGAGAAATGTCATTGCTTCTTAGCCAGTAGCTGCTATCATCAACAACTGTATTGGCCACCATTTCAAAAGATTAATTTCAAACTGCTTGTATTCCAGATTTCCACCAATTAGCTCGGACTGACACAGGTTTACAGCATAGTGAAACAAGAGGGGGCAGCCATCCTCTCCTATGGAGGAACAAGGGATTTGCTTCTGAAGCTGCTATTAGCATTAATGGGGTTGTGAATTTACCTTGTCTCATTTCAGTGGGAGGAGAGACCTAGCCGGATGATGAATGTAGATAAGATTATTCTATTCAAAGCATTGCTTGCAATTTCTATTAGTAGCCATGGTTTATCTCCTTGTATGTCTTTATGAACCAAATTTTGCTCCAAAGTCATAATGCTTTAGATTATCAGTCGTATCAGGTAATGTCACCAATGATAAGTGCCTGCTGTTAAAATAAATGTTCTGCATCTCAACTTGTTTTTAATGCAGACTCCTAGGGGCTTGTGCAACAGTGGGAATCCATTTATCGGCACAAAACAGCCTCTTGTTTACACATGATCACTTGGTAATCATGCAGCCTGTGTACAAGAAGTCAAGAAAAATAATAAGCGTGGCTCAATCTCAAGGCTGGAACAAGGGGGCTGTCTTTTGACAATCAAGCACTATTTATAAGGATTAATGTGGCTTTTGATAAACTGCCAAACAACCACAGAGACCAGATTTAGAACAAGGCCCACTAAAGACCTTTTGGGCTCTTCATTTTCATGAAGACTCTTCTCAGAGCATGCTGAGCAATTGCTTAATAATTGGAAATCAAATGTATTAAAAGAAAGCATAGCTAAGTGCTCTCCCTGAAAACCCAAATAATCTCATTTATCCTCTTTTTCATACCAAAGAAATCATATTCTACAGTCATAAAAGGTAAAGATATTGTCTCCTTTTCCCCATAAAACCCAATGTCCCCAAAGCATATGCACACTTTCCCTGAATTAGAATTTATGCTCCTGGTATGGGTATAGCTCCACAGGGGAGGCAATTGCCTATGTGACATGACTTCAGAAATGATACAAAGCCCTGCCAACTCCAAAACTTTCTGTTCACCTTCTCACCTGGCTGAAATGGGATTAAAGTAATATTTTCAAGGTAAGTGTTGGCAGACAGTCCTTCGTGTATTTCTCATGCTTCTATACATCTTGCTCAGTGTGCCAGGAATAAAAAGGCTATGACTACTCTTTACACAGTGCTCTTTATCAGGGTCATGTTTGCAATGAGCAATCTTAGGGGATGAAGTAACATTTGTCCCAAAGGACAGACTTGCTTACTGCTTGCTATAAAAGTAGTGAATTCTCCCAGGTTACTATTTCCCAGGTGTGATGCAAACCCACCATATGTGAGGCATCCATCGGCCCCATACTGCATGAGACTTGGGGCAAGGGAAATTGATGCAGACATATGATGCTCATGCTGCCTGCTGTACCATAAGTAATAAAGCCCTTGTCTCTGACAAAGGAGCCTCATTTCTTCTGCCAGCAACCATCAAACAATAACATGATAACACATTAGTCAGAAGTAGGATAAAATCAAACTTCAAGGCTGGACCTAAGATGTATTATCTGCATATGATATAGATATCCAGAAGATTGCTGGTAAAATAAGGAAGAATCTTTCCATTAACATATGAGCACATATTTCTTTATTGGATAGTCACTTCCTCCCTTCCTTCCTTTCCTCCTCCCTTCCTTCTTTCTTTTCCTTTCCTTTCTTCCTTTCTTTTTTCTCCTCTACTCTCAGTTCATGTAGTTCAGGTGGGTCCAACCTCTTTTCTCCTCCACTCCAGAACCGGACACATGGTCCAGTCTGGGTGTTTGGAGCATTCCATGCTCCTGTTTACACCAGTTGGTTGGTACTGCTTTGCAATAAGATAGAAAAAAAAAAAAAAAACAAATAAAGGAAAATATCTGTGTAGCACAATGTAGTGCAAGCCAAGTAAATGAGACTCAATTTATTGAGCACCAACTACAAAATAGGAGCCATTCTGGCAGCTGCAAATATATTTGGAAGCAAACAGAAAAATTCCTTCTTTGGAAGAGCTTTTACACAAGTGGAATTTTCCTGTAATTATTAGGAAAGAATGGCTATCTTTGAGCTGTGGTTGCTAAAATGGTAGAACATAAGACTAAAGTTGCAGTGGCTGGGGCGCCTGGGTGGCTCAGTTGGTTAAACTGCTGCCTTTGGCTCAGGTCATGATGCCAGGGTCCTGGGATGGAGTCCTGCATCAAGTTCCCTGCTCAGTGGGGAGCCTGCTTCTCCCTCTTCCTCTGCCCCCCCGCCACATTTGTGTTCACTCTCTCACTCGCTCTGCTCTCTCTTAAATAAATAAATACATACATAAATACATACATACATAAATAAATAAAAATATTTTTAAAACTATAAAAAAAATAATAATAAAGTTGCAGTGACCATCCTCGTCTCCTCACTGGGAGATCCTATTTGATAATAAACTTACCCCAGAGGAGAGCAGATGAAGAGACCTATTTCTGATGATTTATGGGAATACTCTATGTAGCCATGTATACCTGAGACCAATCTACCCCTGGATATTTTAGTCACATTAGCAGATCAATTCCATTTTTAAGTCAAGGCATTCTGAGTTGTGTTTCTGGAACTTAAAATCAAGAGCCCTGATAATACTGGAATTAAGCAAATTTGGGTAATGCTGCATACTACACTGGGGATTTCTAATGCAGATTAGCATATTAAAGTCATGAGAAGTCCTGCTGTAATAAAAGAAAATGTTTAATTTTAACTTGGGATTTCTCATACTATTTTCCATAGACTTTCTCCCATTTTTTTTTTTATTTTAAGTATCATCTATCAGTTTATCAGTTTATTATAAAACCAATGTTCCATGAACCTCACTTGGAGTTTACTAGAATATTTTTCCCTCCGAATGCATTATAAACTCATAAATCAGAAAATCACGAATAAACAGAAAATCTGTGCAAATATTAAAGCTCTCATCTATACAATCTTGTACTTATTCTAGCAGCATTTCATGAAAACCCACTATGTGTCAGACAGTGTGGAAGACATTAAGAACAACTCAGAAGGGAAATTAGAGGAGAGTATTACACAAAAATCAATGCCTTCCCATTGAACATTTTAAGTGTCTAAAAATATTGGCATGTTTCATTTCAGTAAGGAAATTTGATATCAAGCTTTATCAATTGAAGGCCATATTAAAACACTGCAAAGTCAATCTATTTTCTTGACTTTTTTTTAGGAATTATAAAGCAAATTTCTCAGCATATATATGGTCATGATCTCTCAGAAGACAACTAGAAATGGTTGAAATAGCTAACCTATTTAGAACATGAGGACAATGTAATTTTGCGATAGGAAATCTAATAATATCAGATTTACAACACAATTTATAGTCCAAATGGTTCCAGTCTGTTCAGGAAATAAAACAAAAGTCAATAAACTGATGTGTTAAATATTTTAAAAAATGAATGGAAACTGCTTTGCAATAAGATAGAAAAAAAAAACACATAAAGGAAAATATCTGTGTAGCACAATGTAATTTTGAAACTAGACTTACTGGGAAATGAATTATGTGAATCAATTAGATTTAACACTTTTTTGGGGGGGGGGTGTACTACCATTTGTCTAGTCCTATGGTAGGCAATTGGGGATTTTTTTTTTTCTTTTTTGTTTTTAAAGATTTATTTACTTCTTTTAGAGAGAGAGAGAGAACACATGCAAGCAGGGGCAGAGGGAGAGAGAATCTCAAGCAGACTCACCGCTGAGCATGGTGTTCAACGTGGGGCTCTATCCCACAACCCCGAGAACATGACCTGAGCCAAAACCAAGAGTCAGACACTCAACCAACTGTCATCCAGGTGCCCCTGGTGGATATTTTAAAACACAAAAAATAATACAGAATTCTACAGCCATCTTATTTAGTTTGAGTAATCAATTTGTAAGGCAGATATCATTTTTGACTTGCCCTTTAAGTGCCCACAGAAAATAGAGAATAGAAATACATCTATACAATTGCAAGCTGTAAATACAAGAGGTTGAGGAAGGGAGAAATGAATTAGGTCAGAAAACTTCAGAGAATCTCAAGAGAAGAAATTAATATAAGCAAAACCATGAGAAGTTTATTTTGATTTGGTTTTGGTTTTAGTTTGTTTATTTGTTTTTAAATGACAAAGTGTACATAGCATTGCTTTGAATGGGGCAGAGGGAAAGCATTTACAAGTAGCTAAAATTAAGTTTGGACACAAAGTATAGGATCAATGACAGATAATAAAAAGAAAAAAGAAATATGCATTTATTTCAAACAAATATCTCTTAAGTAACTACCATGGGGAAAAACACTGTGGTAATCCTTTGAAAATATATAAAGATTAATAATTTCCAAATTTGTCACAAAGAAGTGTCAATAAATCAGATACAGAAGAAAGCACACTGAAGGAAGCATGCAGCAAAGGTCAAATGATAACTACATGCTACTGGAGGTTCAAAATGGGTAAATTCCTTCTGGTTGAAAGGTAGGAAAAACTATATACTTTGAGTCTTAAGAAATAAAAGATTTTGACAGGTGGAAAAGCATATGAGGAAGCATAGATAGAACTTGATAATCTGTTGCATAGAGAGAATGTAGAAGTCTTTCTCAAGTGACATTAATGTTTCTGAAATCATTTTGAATTAGTCAAGCACAATATACCTTGTAAAGAATTACACAGTGGCCTGGGTCAACTCAATATGGTTGAGCCTTGGTTCTCCAAATGCAAAATGGGAACAGTCATGAGTCCTCTGTCTTTTTCACATGACTTCTTTTAGAGGCTTAATAAGAAAATGTACCAGGAAATCTTTCCATTTGTCACAACATGGACCTTGAGGAGATTATGCTAAGTGAAATAAGTCAAAGAAAGACAAAAATACCATATGATCTTACGTATATGTAGAATCTAAAAAAACAAGTAAGCAAACAAACTGAATGCATAGATACAGAGAACAATCAGTGGTTACCAGAGGTAGGTGGTAGGAGGGGCTAAAATGAGTAAAGGTGGTCAAAAGGTACAAACTTTCAGTTATAAAATAAATTAGTCCTAAGAATGTAATGTACAGAATGGTGACTGTGGTTAATAATACTGTATTGTATACATGAAAGTTGCTAAGAGAGTAGATCTTAAAAGTTCTAATCATGAGGGGGGTGTCCAAGATGGTGGCATAGGAAGATCCTGAATTTAACTTCCTCCCACAGATATACCAAATCTACAACTGCATATGGATCACCATTTCCCTCCAAAAAAGATCTGAAAACTAGCTGAACTGCTCTTCACAACAAAGAATAGAAGGACCTCATTGAGACAGGTAGAAGAGGCAGAGACAAGATCTTGTTTAAAGAAAACAAAAAAACAAAAACAAAAACAAAAAAACATGCCTGATGCAATGACACACAATAAAAAGGGATCTCAGCATACAGGCACTTCTTCTATAGTAGTGAGGAGTTGGTACCCCATACTGAGCACCCTGAACCCTAAGATTAGCAGTGGAAAGATGAGCCATCATTACATCTATCTTGGAAAACCAATGGGGCTGATGTACAGGGGCCCCAAAGAGTTATAGGAAACTGAGATTCCCCTCTTGGAGGCTTCCCAAGTGGTCTCACTTGCCCCAAGACCTAGTGTAAAAAAAAAAAAATGCAGTTTGAAAGTATCTAGATTATATGTGAGGGAGATTTATTTGCTAATTTGGGGCATCAGCTGGAGGGGTGGGGAATAGTTGAGATTGTCCCCAAAATGGAGGTGCTGGCAGATGCCATTGTTGCGCTCGCCACTTAGCCTGCTGGCACAGAGATGAACATGGAAATAGCCACCTTGTTGGGACCAGCAGTGGGGGCGAGACCAGAGAGCGCAGGTTGTTGCAACACTCCCCTGTCCCCTGACTGGGTCTGGTGAGCACAAGTGGTCATAGCATCTTCCTACTCCAAGCTTAAAGTTGGCACTAGTGCACAGATAAGGCTCTTTGTTGTTGCACTGCTGAAGCCTGAGCATTCATGCAGACTAGATATTTTCCAGCTATTTTTCAGAAGTCAGCAAGCATGTTTCACCCATTACATTTCCCAGTTGCCTCGCTAAAGCCAGAGGACACATGCCATCCACACAGGGGATACTCCTTGATTGCTCTGCCTGGGTGGCCAAGGGGACAGGTGTTGCAGAGCTCCATGGGACTATAAAAATTAAAAAGACAGCTCTTAGCAGGCCATCACCCCTATGACACTACATAGATGGCAAACTGAAACACGACAGGCTTCCTGTGAAAAAGTTTATTTACTTGGCCTAGAGCTTCAGCCTGAGGGACAGGTTCCAGTTTCGCACACATCCAGATGCTAAGGGGACACACCAAGAAAACATAAGCAGGGAGACACTATCCTTGTCCACTACTCTGACCTCACTACAGCTCAGCAGGACTTCCCAGAACGGAGCTTATACATCAACTGGAGCTCCCAGTTTTGCAATTATCACCTCCAGATCTCCTGGTATGGAGACCAACAGGGATTATACTTGCAGCCCCACAGGAATACATACATTTGCATACTTTAAAAGACACTGCCTTAGGGTCTAGCTTCCAATTAGCTTGAAACTTGAAACTAGGTGCTAAATGAGATTTCTCCCCTAGCATCACTGACAAGTCTTGGCATATGCTCAACAATGAGGGCATATCAAGAATACATTAGGCAGCTTGGACAATCACAAAGGTTTCAGAAGCAACCAAGAGCTAGGGCAAGGTTGAATGAGAAGGATCATCACCTACATGAGGCCACTTATTCAAGACAGAGAGGTAGCTGTTTTGCCTAATACATAGAAATAAACACAGAGAACCAAGCAAAATGAAGAAACAAAGAAATACATGCCAAATAAAAGAATAAGACAAAATCTCAGGAAAAGGCCATCATTATACAGAGATAAGTAATCTACCTGATAAAGAATTCAAATAGGCATAAAGATGGTCATCAAACTCGGGAGCAGAATGGATGAGCACAGTGACAACTTCAACAAAAAGACAGAAAACATAAAAAAAATACCAAACAGAAGTAGCAGAGTTGAAGAACACAATAACTGAACTGAAAAATACATTAGAGAGGTTTAACAACACACTAGATGAAGTAGAAGTATGAATCAGCAAGCTGGGAGATAAAGCAATGGAATTCATTCAGAGCAGCAAAAAGAGAAAAGTATTTTAAAAAATGAAGATAATTTTTTAAAAATAAAGATAATTTAGGGGAATCTCTATAACAATATCAACTGAAATAATATTCACATTATGGAGTCCCAGAAGGAAAAAAAAGGGAGAAAGGGGCAGAAAACTTATTTGAAGAAATAATGGCTTAAAGCTTCCCTAACCTAGGGAAGAAAAGAGACATCCAGGTTCAAGAAGCCCAGAGAGTTCTAAATAAAATGAACCCAAAGAAATGAAACACACAAAGACACAATATAATTAAAATGCCAAAAGTTGAAGATAAAGAGAGAATCTTAAAAGCAATAAGAGAAAAACAAATTGTTATGTACAAGGGAAACTCCATAAGGCTATCAGCAGATTTCTCAACAGAAACTTTGCAAGCCAGAAGTAACTAGCATGACATATTCAAAGACTGAAAGGAAAAAAAAAAAAACTTCCAATCAAGAATACTCTACTCAGCAAAGTTATCATCCAGATTTGAAGGAGAGATAAAGAATTTTCCAGACAAGCAAAACCCAAAGGAGTTCAACACTATTAAACCAGTCTTACAAGAAATATTAAAGAGATTTCTTTAAGCTTGAGAGAAAAGACATTATTAATTAATAAGAAGAAAACAAATGAAAGTAAAAATCTTACCAGAAAGGTAAATATATAGCAAAGGCAGTGGATTAACCACTTACAAAGTAACTTCAGGGATGCCTGGGTGGCTCAGTTGGTTAAGTGTCCAACTCTTGATTTCAGGTCAGATCATGATCTCATGGCTGTGAGACTGAGCCCCATATTGGGCTCCACATTCAGTGGGGAGTCTTCCTGAGATTCTCTCCTTCTCCCTCTCCCTCTACCCCCACTGCCACCCTCTCTCTCTCAAATAAATAAATAAATCTTTTTAAAGAAAAGCAACTAAGAAGGTTAAGAAGACAAAAATAGCAAAATTAACTAAGACTATAATAATTAGTGAAGAAATACATAAAATAAAAAGATGTAAAAAGAAACATCAAAAACATGAAACATGGGTGGTATAAAAATGTAGCGTTTTGATTGTGTTCAAATTTAAGTTGCTGTCAACTTAAAACAGACTATAATATACAATATATATACAATGATACATGTAAATCTCATGGTAACCACAAAACAAAAACTTACACACAAAAGAAAAATATAAAGGAATATAAACATAACACTAAAGAAAGCCATCAAACCACAAGGGAAGAGTAAAATTAAGAAAGAAATAAAGCATGGAATGATATATTCAAAGTGCTGAATGGGAAAAATCTGCAGCCAAGAATACTCTCAAGCAAGGTTATCATTCACAATAGAGGAGAGATAAAGAGATTCCCAGACAAATAAAAACTAAAGGAGTTTGTGACCACTAAGCCAGCCTGCAAGAAATATTAAAGGGGATTCTTTGAGTGCAAAG
The DNA here is from genome assembly GCF_002201575.2 of Neomonachus schauinslandi. Classification (NCBI taxonomy): domain Eukaryota; kingdom Metazoa; phylum Chordata; class Mammalia; order Carnivora; family Phocidae; genus Neomonachus; species Neomonachus schauinslandi. The sequence continues at coordinate 41,598,567 of NC_058403.1, read as the reverse complement.
AGAGACCAAAAGTGACAAAGACAAGAAAGGATCAGAGAAAATCTCCAGAAACAATGCCAAAACAAGTAATAAAATGTCAATAAATACATATGAATAAATAATTACTTTGAATGTAAATGGACTAAACACTCCAATCAAAAAACAGAGGGTATCAGAATGGATTAAAAAAAAAAATCTATATGCTCTCTACAAAAGACTCATTTTAGACCTAAAGACACCTTCAGATTGAAAGTGAGGGGATGGAGAAACATTTATCATGCAAATGATGTGAAAAGAAAGCCAGAGTAGCAATACTTATAATGGACAAATGAGACTTTAAAACAGACTGTAAAAAGAAACAAAGAAGGGCATTATATAATCAAAAAGGGGGCAATCCAACAAGAAAATATAACAATTATAAATATTTATGCATCCAACAAAGGAGCATCCAAATATATAAAACAATTAATAACAAATATAAAGGAACTAATTGATAATAACACAAAATAATAGTAGGGGACTTTAACAACCCACTTACATCAATGGACAGATCATCTAAACAGTTAATAAACAAGAAAACAATGGCTTTGAATGGCACACTGTACCAGATGGACTTAACAGATATATTCAGAACATTCCATCCTAAAATAGCAGAATGCACATTCTTCTCAAGTGCACATGGAACATTCTTCATAATAGATCACATACTGGGTCACAAATCAGGCTTCAACAAATACAAAAAGGTTGAAATCATACCATGGACCTTTTCTGACCACAATGCTATGAATCTAGAAGGCAACCACCAGAAAAATTTGGAAAGACCACAAATACATAAAGGTTAAACAACATGCTACTAAACAATGAATGGATCAACTAGTAAATCAAAGAAGAAATTTAAAAAAATACATAGAAACAATTGAAAATGAAAACATAACAGTCCAAAACCTTTGGGATTCAGCAAAAGTGGCCCTAAGAGAGAAGTATATAGTAAAGAGGCCTACCTTAAGAAGGAAGAAAAAATCTCAAATATACAACCTAACCTTATACCTCAAGTAGCAAGAAAAAGAACAATAAATGAAGCCCAAAGCCAGCAGAAGGAAGATAATAATAAATTAGAGCAAAAAAAAAAAAAAAAATACAAACTAAAAAGCCAATAGAATAGATCAATGAATCCAGGAGCTGACTGTTTGAAAATATTAATGAAATTGATAAACCTCTAGTCAGACTTAACAAAAAGAAAGAGAAAGGACCCAAATAAATAAAATCACAAATGAGAGAGCAGAAATAACAACCAATGCCACAGAAATATGAACAATTATGAGAACAATTATGAAAAACTATATGCCAACAAATTGGACAACCTGGAAGAAATGGCTAAGTTCCTACAAATATATAAACTATCAAAACTGAAACAGGAAGAAATTTGAACACACTGATAACCTGCAAAGAAATTGAATCAGTAATCAAAAAACTCCCAATAAACAAAAGTCCAGGGCCAGATGGCTCCACAAGGTAGAAGTAGCAAATTCTACCCAACAGTTACTACCCATTCTTCTCAAACTAGTCCAAAAAATGGAAAAGGAAGAAAAACTTCCAAATTCATTCTATGAGGCCAGAATTATCAAAACCAGACAAATACTCCACTAAAAAAGAGAATCACAGGCTAATATCTCTGATGAAATTGGATCCAAAAATTCTCAATAAAATACTAGGAAACTGAATTCAACAATACATTTAAAAATCATTCACCACGATCAAGTGGGATTTATTCCCAGGATGCAAGGATGTTTCAATATTCAAAAATCAATCAACATGATACACCATATTAATAAAAGAAAGGATAAGAACCACATGATCATTTCAATAGACATAAAAAAAGCATTTGACAAAGTACAACATCTATTCATGATAAAAATCCTCAACAAAGTAGGTTTAGAGGGAATATAAGGCAACATAATAAAGGCCATATATAAGAAACCCACAGCTAATATCATCCTCAAAGGGGAAGAAACTGACAGCTTTTCCTCTACAGCCAGGAAAAAGACAGGTATGTCTACTCTCATCACTGTTATTTAACATAGTATAGAAATCCTAGTCACAGCAATCAGACAACAAAAAGAAATAAAAGACATCCAAAATGGTAAGGAAGAAGTCAAACTTTCACTATTCGCAGATGATGTGGTACTCTATACAGAAAACCCAAAATTCTCCACCAAAAAACTGCTAGAATTGATACATGAATTCAGAAGTCACAGGATACAAAATCAACGTACAGAAATCAGTTGCATCTCTACACACCAATAATAATGCAGCAGAAAGAGAAATTAAGGAATCAATCCCATTTACAATTGCACCAGAAACAATCACACACCTAGGAATAAACCTAACCAAAGAGGTTAAAGACCTATACTCTGAAATCTTTAAAACACTGATCAAAGAAATTGCAGATGACAGAAAGAAATGGAAAGACATTCCACACTCATGGACTGGAAGAACAAATATTGTTAAAATACCCACACTACCCAAAGCTATGTACACATTTAATGCAATCCCTATCAAAATACCAATAGCATTTTCCACAGAGCTAGAACAAACAATCCTAAAGTTTGTATGGAACCACAAAAGACCACGAATATCCAAAGCAACCTCAAAAGATAAAAGAAAAGTAAAGCTGGAGGCATAACAATTCCAGACTTCAAGTTATATTACAAAGCTGTAGTGATCAAAAGGTATGGTACTAGCACAAAAATAAACACATAGATCAATACAACAGAATAGAAAACCCAGGAGTAAAACTACAACTGCATGGCCAATTAATCTTTAATGAAGCAGGAAAGAATATACAATGGGAAAGACAGTCTCTTCAACAAATGATGTTGGGAAAACCAGATGGCCACATGCAAGAGAATGAAACTGGCCCACTTTCTTACACCACACACAAAAATAAATTCAAAATGGATGAAAGACCTAAATGTGAGACAGGAAACCATGAAAATCCTAGAAGAGAACACACACAATAACTCCTTTGACATCAGTCATAGCAACTTTTTTGTAGATATGTCTCCTGAGGCAAAGGAAACAAAACCAAAAATAAACTATTGGGACTTCATGAAAATAAAAAGCTTCTGCACAGCAAAGGAAACAATCAACAAAACTGAAAGGCAACCTACGGAATGGGAGAAGACATTTGCAAATGACATATTTGATACAGGGTTAGTATCCAAAATATATAAAGAATTTACACAACTCAACACCCCAAAACTGAATAATCCAATTAAAAATGGGCAGAAGAAATGAATAGACATCTTTTTTTCCAAAGAAGACATACAGATGGCCAATAGACACATGAAAAGATGCTCAACATTACTGATCATCAGGGAAATACAAATCAAAATTACAATGAGATATCACCTCACATCTGTCAGAATGGCTAAAATCAATAACACAAGAAAAAAGAGGTGTTGGCAAGGATGTGGAGAAAGGAGAACTGTCTTGTGCTTTTGGTGGGAATGCAAACTGGTCCTCAAAAAGTTAAATATAGAACTAACCTATGATCCAGCAGTTGCACAAATAGGTATTTACCCAAAGAATACATAAATACTAAATCAAAGGGATACATTCACCCTGATGTTGTTGTTGTTGTTTTTACATTTTTTGCATATCTCTTTAATGGTTGGCTTAATTGGCACCCTGATGTCTATAGCAGCATTATCAACAATAGCTAAATCATGGAGATAGACCAAGTGCCCATCCGCTGACGAATAGATAAAGAAGATGTGGTATATATACACAATGGAATATTACTCAGCCATAAAAAAGAATGAAATCTTACCATTTGCAATGACAGGGATGGAACTAGAGGGTATTATGCTAAGTGAACTAAATCAGTCAGAGAAAGACAAATACCATATGATTTCACTCATTTGTGCAATTTAAGAAACAAAACAAACAAACACGGGAAAAAATAGAGAAGGAGCAAACCAAGAAACAGACTTTTTTTGTTTGTTTGTTTGTTTGTGGTTTTTTTGTTTTTTTTTTTTTTAGAAATAGACCTATTGAGAACAAACTGATTGTCAACAGAGGGGAAGTGGGTGGGGAATAGGTAAAATAGGTGATAGGGATTAAGGAGTGCACTTGTTGTGATAAGAGTATAGAAGTTCCTCAAAAAATTAAAAATAGAGTTACCATAAAATTTAGTAATTCCACTTCTGGGTATCTAGCTGAAGAAAACGAAAACACTAATTCAAAAAGATTTATATACCCCTATGTTCACTGCAGTGTTATTTACAAGAGCCAAGATGTGGAAATCTAAGTGTCTACTGACAGATGAATGGACTAAGAAGATGTGATATTATGTATATACACAATGGAATGCCACTCAGTCATAAACAAGAATGAAATCTTACCATTTGCAACAACACACATGGACCTTGAGGATACTAAGTTAAGTGAAATACGTCAGAGAAAGACAAATACTGCATGATTTCACTTATATGTGGAATCTAAAAAACAAAAGAAAATAAAACCCAGACACACAGATAAAGAGAACAGATTGGTAGTTGCCACAGGGGAGGGCTGTTGGGAGGGGGCAGCAAAATGGGTGAAGGTGATTAAGTACAAACTTCTAGGTATAAAATAAGTCATGAGGATGTAACGTACAGCATGAGGAATATAGGCAATGAGGAATATAGGCAGTAACACTGCATTAACTTTGCAGGATGGCAGATGGTAACTAGACTTATTATGGTGACCATTTCACAATGTATACAAATGTCAAATCACTATGTTATACATCTGAAACTAATACAGCACTTTATGTCAATTATACCTCAATCAATTTTTAAAAAGGGGTGCCTGGGTGGCTCAGTTGGTTAAGCGTCTGCCTTCGGCTCAGGTCATGATCCCCAGGTCCTGGGATTGAATCCCGTGTCAGGCTCTCTGCTCAGCATGAAATCAGCTTCTCCCTCTGCCCCTCACCCCACTTGTGCTCGCTCGCTCTTACTCTCTCAAATAAATAAATAAAATCTTTAAGAATAAATAAATAAATTTTTAAAAAGTTCTCATCACAAGAAAAAAATGTAACAACGTGGTGATGAATGTTAATTAAATTCATTGTAGTGATCATTTGGCAATGGACACATCTGAAACTAATATAATGTTATCTATCAACCATATCTCAAAAAAAAAAGGGTGTCAGCATATTTTCCTCACCATACATATTTCTTTCTTAAACAGCTTTAAATTGAGATATAACTAGTATGTAAAAAAAGACTAGATGTAATTAATGTAAACAAATTGATGACTTTGGACATAAACACCCACAAACCATCACTGCAGTCAAGATAATAAACGTATCTATCATCTCGAAAATTTTCTCATGCTCCTTTTGTTGTTGTTGTTTTCTGGGGGTTTTATTTTGTTTTGTGGTAAGACCACTTAACATGAAATCTACCCTCTTAACAATTTTTTAAAGTGTGCAGTACAGAATTGTTAACTATAGCCACAATGTTGGACAGCAGATCTCTAGAACTTAGTCATTTCACAAAACCAAAACTTTACATACATCCAACTTCCCACTTCCCCTTGCCCCTCCGTCCCAGGCAACCCCCACCCCGTGCTACTCTCCACTTCTAAAAGTTTGATTATTTTAGATACTTCATATAAGTGGACTCATGTGATATTTTCCCCAATAACATATTTTTTAAATTATAAATCACTTTAAAATTGAAGTTTATGAGTCCCAAACCCAAACCTGGACATTTAGGTAAGCCAGTCAACTTTAAACAAAGTTAAAATTAAAACAGAGGTGTTATTTCCAAGAAAAATCCACATGGCCAAAGCAAAAATCTTCTGACTAAAGATGCAAATATGAAAACCGAAAAGAAATAGGCTTAACGGAGCAAAAATGAAGTCAGATCCGCCTATCCTGTAGCTCACTCACAATACAGTTTTCATCCATAGCCTCAAAGAAATTCTAATGTGTTTTGACATATTTATTTTTTTTTAAAGATTTTATTTATTTATTTGAGAGAGAGAATGAGAGAGAGCACATGAGAGGGGTTAGGGTCGGAGGGAGAAGCAGACTCCCTGCCGAGCAGGGAGCCCGATGCGGGACTCGATCCAGGGACTCCAGGATCATGACCTGAGCCGAAGGCAGTCGCTTAACCAACTGAGCCACCCAGGCGCCCTGTTTTGACATATTTATCTGCGGGAGACTCTGCCACTGCATTAGCATTCTTCAAATTATTTTTACATTTAAATTGATTTCAATTACATGGACATTTCAAAACATTAATATTCATTTGAGATATTTCTGATATCTTCTCAGTGTGCTAAACTTTTTTTGCCACTGGTTCATAATTAACCCACTCCACATGTAACTGCTGAAGAACAACCCCATGAAATTCTGCTTAGTAGAAGAGCCTTTTTGCATATGCTCAAAGTTCCTAAATTATAAACATTCCATTGACAAAGAGTTCACACATACAAACTATGTCACCAAGATTTCACTTTCAGATTTCCCTCTCCCATTGTCTAAGAATAAGTAACTTGGTTGAGAGAAAACCTCAAGCAATGAACACATTCATTCAGTTATTATAAGAAGGAAGGAGGCATTTGACTGGTCCTTTGGGGATTTGAGGGAAGGGAATAAAGAGTCTGGGGGTGGGGGGGAGACAATAACTGACCCCTTCGTGTAGACCCTAAAAGACTCAGTGTGAACAGAATGGATGTCCTATGGAAACTTAATAGAAAAACTAAACCGATTGGGGCAAATAGAGGCAGCATGGACAATTTCAGAAGCCATAGGCAAAGAGAACCATGGGCATTTAACACAGAGAAATTGACAGAATTTGTGGATTAGAGTCATGGAATTACTAACATTTGCAATAATGCCTTCTAAATCTCACTGGGCAGAGAAACCTACATGTTATCTGGGCTACATGAGAATTAAATGAAATAATATATAAAATACTTGGCACTTAGAAGGCATTTAAAAAGCAGTAGTCGCAACTATTATATTATCTTATTTAGGCTTCGCAATTTATCTAAACTTGAATTCAACAAAAGATTTGGGGCTGCATTCCCCAAGAGTACTAGGCAGCAGTGCAAGATTAGGTAACACTGCCCCCTCGTGGTTTACTTTGTCCTCGGGAAAGCCCAACCTCATTAGCAGACACTGACAGGAATGTAAGGCTGCATTCCTGCATTTGGTTGAGGTCCAATGATCCAGGGGAAAGAAGGTGTACATTCCAATTGGAATGAGATCTTGTATGAAAGCCTGGAAGTTTCTGTAAAATTGTATTAGACAGGAGAGAACTCTTTAAACCAGGGAAAAGTGCACCAAGTTGAGAATGGTCCAGATGGTGCAGCAGGTAGAGATTTTTAGAAGAACCAGTAGTTCCAGGGGAAGGTCTGACCAGGCTTCATCGTCCCTTGACCTGGCCTGCCGAAAGTTCCGTCCTCTGGGAAATAGAAAGGTGCAATATTAGAAGAAGTCAGCATCACCTGGGATGTAAAAGCTTTAGAGTTGAAAATAGCAAGGTAAGGTGATTTCCTGGCTAGTGGAAAAGAAATTAGTAAGTCAGTGGGGTAAAGGAGACGGACAGCAGCACAAACAGGTTCTGTGAGTGGCACGGAGGTGGGCACATCAGAGGATCTCAGCGCGAGCACAGAGGTTAAAGCTGGCCCAGCTGGTCCAGCAACAACAGGAGTAGAGAGGTTGCTGCTCTGGAGGCAAAACTTTTCAGAATTGTCCTTGCTCATCCTGAGCCAGGGATGCTAGAGGAAATGCCAAGGAGATCAAAAGGAGTCTTTCATCAAGGCTTTGTCATGTAACAGTCACTGGCCAGGTTACAGTTTAAATCCATTTAATAGATGTGGATACTGAGATTCAGAAGCTTGATCAAATTCACACAAGCACAAAGATGAGGACATGGATCTATGTGATATTAATTTATCTTTTATCTATACCAATCTGCCTCCTTTTAAAAAAATCTCGGGTACCAAGAGATGTGTATTTCTCTGCTCCTTTCAATTTTAAACTTTTCTTATTTTACATTACACTTAGTTACATATGTTTCTTCCAATCATTTTCTGGAGTAGGCAGGGTATAAATATTACATAAAAGCAATGAATGATATGTCTATGGGAAAATGTGTTAAAGTACCGAACAACAACTGGCCTATATACTACAACATTTTCGTGACTTGAGATCAGAATATATTGTGGTCGGTCAGAGGATCCTTTTATAATCTACCAACAGGTCCCATTAAAATAATTGTAAATAAGTAATACTCTATACGTCAAACTACTTTGAAAAGACTATTCTGAAAAGTTCTATTATCTGACCTTGACGGATATCTTACAGTACATAGTGAATTTAAAAATTTATATGTATTTTAAAGATATCTGATGTGACAAAGTTATACTCCTAGAATTATATATTACCTTCTTTCAGAGATTTTTGATCTGCACTTCCAGTGAGACAGAAATAAACAGAATTGAAAATAATGGTTCAGTCACTAAGATAATTGTTAGTATACTTAATGTAAAAGAGGATTTTTCCACAACAACATAAAAAAGGCCAATAATTCAGGTTCTTTAGGGGAAAAGAGGCCAATAAATGTTTTCTAGTTTTTCCATAGGATGACAGCATGGACAATAATAGATTTAAATTAGATAGGCGGGGATCCATTGAATTATAGCTCTGGATACTATACTATTTATATATCGCCTACCAGTGTGAGTTTGATTTCTGGATAAATAGAAAAGTTTTCATTTAATTATTTACTCAAAGAGGTTAATTTTTTCTCTAACCATTCCCCTTTGGAAAGTAAAGGCAGTCCTCAGATAATTTACATTTGACTCCTGAATTTCCCTCACACGTCTGTGTGGAACAACACGCTTGGTTCAGTGGAGTTTGACTTCCAGCCCACGAACCACACCCCACAGAGGAGCTTCCATCTGATAGCTACCATGTTCCTCTCAGTATAGACAAAAGGCACTTAAAACCCTGAGAAAAATGTGAAACAGGAGAAGATGGGTACAAGAGCTGTCATGATCTTGTCATTCTAGTATTTCAAGCAGAAAGAGGATTAATACAAGAGGTTAGGTGCTTTCCAAACTGTCAGACACGCCAGAGGAATAGAGAGGTCAGGAAATTCGGCCACTAGCATTCACTACCTCTCAGGACTTGAAAGTGTACAGTACCTGCGAGTGCTGCTAGTGATCAGAGCTGCCTCTAGCACTGAAGTGAGTCAGTCACAGGGTAATATTAGAGGCCCCTGACCTCACATCAGCTGAAGCCTGCGTATCTGACCATGATTGCCAAGAGGAGTCATAATGGCTTTCTGGTTCTCTCTCACCTTCAAATCTCATACAAATGTGGCTGATCAGAAAAATCTGTGCTTTACCTGTGAGGGGCTGGAAGTTCTCAGGCAGTGTCCAGACTTAGAGTCACTAGAAGGACTTTGGCAGAAAAAGACTCTAGGGTCCTCTAAGAAACACTTATTGTTAGGGAAAAGGAATCTGAATTGGTGACCCAGGCTTATTCAGGGAGGCTTCGTTCTGGCACAACGTGTAGCTGAGGTTGGCTGTTCATTTTAGCCAATTCGGGCCACGCTCTGGAAACAATAGCTGAGCATGTGACTATGAACCAGAAAGATGCAACTGTAAGAGACAATACGGAGCACCCCTGGCTGAAGGAGTGAGGTTAAGCTCCATCAGAGAACCCGTGCAAGGAACTGGACCAACAAAGCATAAGCACAGCAGCGAGCTCTACCAAACCAATTGACGAGAGAAACGCTGTCCACCGGCTACAGAACAAATGGAAGCAGACAAATGAGTCCCACTAGTGAATCAGCCAATTTTCCAATTTCCTCTTGGTGAAGCAATTATAAGCAAGATCTGCCCCTCTGAGTAATCTTTTAGAGTCACGGAGCAATTCAGAAGAGAGGGGAAGAAAAGTTCTAGACATCTTGCTATTTTGGAAATTATGAAATTGAATTGGTTTTAATTTAAATTTTTTTTAAGTTTCCAGATAAACATGGTGAATTAATGCATTTATAGAGCCTTGCTGTCTTCTAAAAGCCCAATGTACTGTATTTTTTTTTTAATAAAGGCATAAAGATGCATGGGCAAAGAGTTTTTGGAAAGAAGACAAAGAGCACACAATTTTGGAAGCTAGAAAGCAATTGGATGAGTGGTAAATTACTTGGCAAATCTGAGAAAGCTGAATTCTAAGCTAGCAGTAGGAAAAGCTGAGAAACGACCCAATATATGCTACAGAATCCCCCAAAGATCCAAGATTTAGTGGACCAAGTACCTCTGGAAGACCCAGGGGTAAAAGTGATGATAAAAACTGCAGGATCATTTGAAAGTCATTTCTGAAAAACATACAGACCTCTTGGACCCTCACCAGACTTGTCAAGCTGGACAGCCATTCCTTGCTCTCCCTGGCAAACTCGAAGTTACTCTGCAGAGAGTGAAACTGAGGTCGTCTCTACTAAAGGCCCACCAGGTAGAGTTGCAGGAAGAGGTACCATAATAAAAACAGGGGACTTAAATGCAAGTTCCCAAACTGAATGTTGAGATGTCAGCATTCTCTGGTCCCACAATCTCCCCCTGAATCTAGCTCTCAGAATGCCAGGTGTAAAGACTACACCTCCAGGCAGAAGGTCAAAAGCACCTTTTCTGGGCAATCTTGCAAGTCCAAGAGAAAGCCTTGAAAATACTCTCCTAAAGGATTTCCCAAAGAAACATTCTAGTCAATTTACTCTACTCTGAAGTGTCCAGTCCATGCACCCCCACACAAGCACACAGTTTCCAAAGAGGATTTTTTTGTTGCCCTCTTCTTAAATATGAATGGCCAATAAAGATATTTGAGGCAAGCATCCAAATGACAGAAAGTGGTCAAACCAAACACCCATAAAAGCAACCTGAGGAAAACTACGCTGGAGAAAGAATAATAAAATTTAAAATAGCATTAATTTTCTCAGAGGAAAAAAAGTTATTACATCAACCAATCAAAAAAAGAGTGAAACCTTAATTAAGGTAATACTAACTGCTATAATAGAGACAACACCTTGGCATCTCAACAGCTTAACATCATAGAAATTTATTTCTCACTTATATAGAGTCCAATTAGTAATGATATAGGGGAAGGGCTCTTTTCCACATAATTACTCCAGGCTCCTGGCTCCCTCCCCATTTGTGACTTCTCCATCCCTTTTGTCCTTAGAGTTCTATCTACTCATGTGACAAATGATGAAAGACATGGCAAAGGAAACATACTTCATTCCTAACTCTTTGTCTTAGAAGAATATATGCTATTGTTGTTCACTTTCCAATAGCATGATGCAAGGGGAGATCAGAAATGCAGTCCCTGACTGCGCAGTCACTTCCTATCAGCAACTTTATTTCAAGGGATGAATACAAGTCTATATTGGATAGCTGACTGCCTGCACCACACTACTGGGGGAAGAGGGAGAAAAGAAACCATTCAGAAAACAAAACCAAAAAAAAATAGCTCTTGGAAAGTAAAAGTGTAACAGCAGTTATTAAATATACATTGTAAGAGTTGGAAGATACAATTGAGAAAATACAAAAAAAAAAATTTTTTGAGAAAACCTGGCAGAAAGCATAGCAAAAGGCGAAAAGGATGGAAAATAGGACAGAAACATAAAAAAAAAAAAAGGTCAACCCATAGAATCTAATATCAAAAGGTATTCCAGAAAGGAAAATATAGGGAAAAGAGGGGGGAAAATAATAGCCAAATAAACAATTCAGGACAAATTCACAGAACTGTGAAAAATGAATCAACAGATTGAAAAATTTTATCAAAGGACTGACATAAGAGATAAAATAGACTCACGCCAAGATGTTTCAGATCACCGGGAACAACAAAAAGATTTGAAATGTTTTAAGAGCAAAAAAAAAAAATCATAGTTCCCACAGTGATCAAAAATTAGAGTGGCACTGGACTTCTCAATAGTAAAATGGCAGCTGGAAGAGAGGGGAGCAGTTACAGAGAAGCACTCAGCCTCGAATTCTGCACCCAGCCAAACAGGCAACTGAGAGAGATGCCATGATAATAAAGATGGTGTCACACAGGCAAGGCCTCCAAAAGTTTACCTGTCATGAAACCTTCTTTCAGGATGCTACAAGAAGTTGTGTTCCACCAAAACAAGGAACGAACTGAGGAAAGGAGTAATGGAGAGCCAGGAGGACAGGATCCAATCTGAGAGAAAAACAAAGAAAATCCACAGAATGACGGAGAACAGAAATTTCAAGACAGTTCCGGCATCAGGCCTAGATTTCAACCAATCTCCACAGGAGCAGAGAGACGTGTTATTAAACAGATGACATTCACAGCATACGTGGAATACTGGCCTGACAGCAAGGGAGTATTTCAGGAGTGGCAGGCAAAGTTGGAGATGCAGTAAAAGTAGTAATAGCAGCAGGAGCAGTGCTAGGATTACAAAAGAAATGAATTTTTTTAGAGATTTTATTTATTTGAGAGGGAGACAGAGAGAGAGAGTGCACATGAGCGGCGGCGGGGGGGAGTGGGCAGAGGGAAAAGCAGACCCCCCTCTGAGCAGGGAGCCTGCCGTGGGGCTCCTTCCGGGGACTCCCAGATCATGACCTGAGCTGAAGGCAGACGCTTAACCGACTGAGCCACCCAGGCGCCCCAAAAGAAATGAATTTAACTTAAACCTGGCTAAAGGAAAAGAATAAATTAAAGAGCATAAGAGTATGTATGAGATACTAGTCATATATGATTGAGTAGTCGGGTAAAATTGCAGGTTCTGTAAAATGCCTAGCTCTGCCTTAAAGCATAGAGGTTGTTTTCATTTTTCACATTCCATGCCATTGCACTTTTCAGGAACCCATCCCTGAAAGCAGAAGAGGGCCTATGTGGCCACTATGGAGAGACACACATATTTTCTTTCCAGGGGTGGCCTAGGTTTTACCTTCTCACAATGGTTGCCTTTAATATGCACCATTAGTTGAAATCATTTGGTGGCTTCTGTAAAAACACTGGCAACAATTTCAAACTTTTATTAAAATTTTGATGTTTTAAAGTTTAAATTATGTCCTTTGAGGAAAGGTATTGGCAATTCTCCGTGCATGTTCTGCAAAATAAAATTAATCTTTAATACTTAAGAACAAGAAAGGCAACTTGGAACTCTGCAAAAGTAGGAGACTTACCTATCCATCTGGTACAATTTGTGCCAGCCATGGCAATTAGTACAGATTTAATACTTAAAAGAAAATTCCTATAAGTAAAAAAAAAAAAAAAAGCCATATTACCCTGACCTGGATTACTAAATTTTAGAAATCATCTTTGATATTCATACCATAGCAGGACTTATGTGAGTGGAAAATATAAACCTTATCTTGTTTAAGCCAGGTTTTTTTTTCTTATATATACATCTTCACTCCATCTCTAACTATTAAAGACATCAAAATACACGCCCACCCACCTCCACACCAAAAATTGCAAGTTTGGATCAGATAATAGTGTGAGGCACTGGTTAGGATGAAGGTTCAGCAGGGTTTCTCAAAAGGGAACTTGTGAATCACATACCTAAGAACTGTGTGGGGTATTTGCTAAAAATGCAAATTCCTGGGCCCTGCCACAGAACAACTGATTCAAAATCTCTATGGTAGATCTGAAAATCTGATTTTTTTTTTTTTTTTAAAGATTTTATTTATTTATTTGAGACAGAGAGAATGAGAGACAGCATGAGAGGGATGGGGGTCAGAGGGAGAAGCAGGCTCCCTGCCGAGCAGGGAGCCCGATGCGGGACTCGATCCCGGGACTCCAGGATCATGACCTGAGCCGAAGGCAGTCGCTTAACCGACTGAGCCACCCAGGCGCCCTGATTTTTTTTTTTTTAATTTACCAATATGCCCTGTGATTTTCATGCAGCTGAAATTTAAAGATGCATTGCTTTAGGATGTGGGATACAAAGGTCAGATCACTATAGAAGTCATAGTGCCACAGACTCCAAGCAAAGTCAAGGGACCCTCATTCTCAGACACAGAAGCAGGATCAGGTTCCTTCGGAAGCCAAAGAGTCACTAAAACTGGAGAATAAGGAAACGAGCCTTGAAGATACAGTTTGCAAGGGCTGAGCTCAACATAAATAAGGTTCTTCCTAATTTTCTGCAGAAGTAGAGGTTTGTGATTGCAGACATTCTTGCATCTGCATTATTATTTTATTACTTTCATGACACTAATTTTCTAAATTTTGTTTTTAAATAAAGAATTGAGATAAAGCAATGTGGGCTGTGTGTTTTGGTGTCTTTAACTGTTAGGATTGAGTATAGCTGCCTGTATAGGAAATAACCCTGGCTTAAGCAAGATGGGAGTTTTATTTTCGTCTCATGTAAGAGCTGATAAAGCAGGTCCATAATTTCTTCAGGGGCCCATGCTTCTTCCAGGTCTCTGCTCTACCATCCTAATAGTCTGGATGCTTGTGCTTATGTTTATATTATGGATGCCGGGCCTCTAGGCATCGTGTCCTGTTCCAAGCAGCAGGAAGGAATAATGGCAGAAGTGTGCATATCAACCAAATCGGCCTCCTTTTTAAGGTGCTTTCCCAAAAGCCCTACAAAACAACTTCCAGCTACCCTTCATCAGCCAGTTTCCATTGGCTATGCAAAGAAGCTTGTGAAATGTAGTTTTGGCTGGGCATATTGCAACCTCCAGCGAAACTGAGGTTCCATTGCACAAAGAGAGGAGGAGAATGGATATGGAGTAGGTACCCGGAAGTCTAAATTCTGTCCTGTACTTAATATTTGGCTATGTGAAATTCACCCATCTTCCCTAGGCCTCAGTTTTCTCATTTGTAAAACAGAAACCGACACTTTTCATGATTGTTAAAACATTTAAAGATAACATATGTAAAAATCTGGACACACAGTAGGGATTTAATAAATGATAACCCCCAAAGAAGCTCTAACTTCTACAATATATTTGTGTGCTTACTGAACACTGTTGTTGAAAGGTTAATTATCTGATCATGTACAATGTCGTCAAATACCAAACTACATCACACTGCCTTGCCAGGGCAACTAAACTACTTCGTTCTATCTCGTTTCATTATCTCCGTCCTACCCTCTGGAGAAGTACCAATTAGGAGTTAACACACTCTCCCAAGGTTAGTCAACTGCTGAAGAAAACTAAGTATCTAGGAATAATGGAAAAGATGAATAATAAAGAAATCCACACAGCATGTGTGATATACGATCCACATCCATATAACCCTTTACTCTCCACGGAAGAAATGGCCTCATTAACCCAATAGACAGCTTGTCTTAAAGACATACCACTTTCCTTTTTAAAAACTGCAAATCCAGGCCTCTCCAGTCATGTTTCTACCAGGAGACTACAGGATCTAAGCATTTCTATTCTACTATTATTCCTTTCTCGACTTGTTTTTTTTGTAGATCAAAAAATATGACCACAAAGTCCTCCCATCCCAGGAAGCATGCCCCTTTGCAATGTGATTTATTAATTCTTCTATCAAGAGTTAGTCTATTCCTCTACCTCCTGAATCTAGGCTGGTCTTGAACTCGCTTTGACCAATAGAAGGTGGCAAAGTGACAAAATGCAACTTACAAGACTACATAGGCCTTAATAGGCTTTATGGCTCTGGTTTCACCCACTCGGAGCCCTGTTCTGAGGCTGCCATGTAATAAGAGAGCAGGTCTGGTCTATGGGGAGCCAACACAGGCGCCCTGGGGGACAGCCAGCACCAACAGCCAGACACGTGAGTTAGACGTCTCAGACCTTCTAGCCCAGGCTGAATGCAACTCTGAGTGAGAGAGCCCGGAAGAAATCAGCAGAGGAACCACCCAGCCAACAGACCAAATGGTGAGAAGTAATAAATTGTTGTTATTGTAAGTCATTAAGCTTTAAAGGAATTTGTTATACAGCAATATAAACTGAAATATTATCATCTCGAGAAGAAATACAGTGAAGCTTTTATTTCCTTTCCAGTGATCTTTACACTGTGAAAAGAAACCTAATACAGTCCTAGCACATGGTGGGTGCTTAATAATTACTGGCAGAATGAATGAATGAATGAGTCATGGCAAACTCCCTTTAACTCAATAAAGATCTACAGTCTGTAATCTGCTCATCATTAAATCTCCACCAGAATCAAGATCAGAGCACCATCTATGGGTCAACAGATAACTGTGAAGAGGCAAAGCAGGGAAGAGTTCACACTCCCTTCATTTTAATGTGAAATTTAATAATTTGGTAACACTTCGGAGTGAGCCATATGCTTGTCTTAGAGAAGAAAATCATTATATAGATGCACTGGGTGTCTTTTTTTTCCCCCCTCTCTTCTCTCTCTTTTATTGTAGGAGCAGCTTCAATATATAATGGTTTCCCCTATTTTACTGTTATTTAAAAACCTACCCCCAAACCAAATTCACCCTTTATGAACTCAGACTGTAGTATCAGATGAGATTATTTATAACTTTTCCTAATTTTAGATTAGGAAATAGTTAATATTAGAAATACCCAGGAATTTACATGGCTCAAAGTAAATGCTTTAGAAATATCTTATCGAGAATTGCTTTTAATTGCCACAATGGAAGATCAGTAAGCTACCCTTTGAAATTTTTCCAGTTGAAAATCACTGTGCCTATGTTCTATGATGTAGAACTTCAGTGCATCAATTGCCCATCTGAGTGTTGGAGTAAACCCAAATTGCCTTGCTAGGAAAATCTTGGCCTTTTGCACAAAATCTCATCAGGCACATATCCATGGAAGATCATATGGCCTTTGAATCAGATATATGTGCTGTTGGAAGAGAAGATTCTCCCCTTACTGCTAATCTTTATGCAGCGAGCAGAAATGAGAGGGGCACCCAGCAGTACCTCACCTCCACAAGCCATTTGGTTCCTTTTAGTTGGCATTTATAGACCTAATTCCCAGCTTGAATAAGCAGTCAGGGATCCCTTTATGAAAACTGGCTTCCTCTGTGGTTAGGGGTCCCCTTTTCTTCTAACTGTTTTTGTTTGTTTTTCTTCTTCTGTGGTCATCGGCTTCTTGTGACAGGGGAATCCTTGTGGTATAGGAGTTCCTTGTAATACAGGGAAGGCTGTGGTTAGGGTACCTTGTAACACAGCAGGACTCTGGACAGACATAACTTGTTACCAAGAGGGATTTGGGCCAGAGGTGACATAGGGTGAGCCCAGACACTCTCAGAAGAATAGAGGTGATGTGGTCCTCATTAATGCTTAAATGACACAGGAGATATCAGTTGACTTTGAGGTATATACAGAATTTGTGCACTTAAAATTATTACCAGGAAATATAATCCAAACTCTCTTTTATTTCTTATCCAAAAGTGTGTGAGTATGTGTGTTTATGTATGTATGTATTTATGTCTGTATGTATGTGAGGGGAACTGAGAGAGAGAGAGCGGGAGGGAGGGAGGGAGGGAGGGAGGGAGGGAGGGAGAGAGGGAAGAGACACAGAGAGACAGAGAGATAGTGAGACAGAAAGAATACTACTACTATACTATTCCTGGAGATTTGCCTGAAGGCTATGCCATACTTCCATTCCTCTAAATATTCTAAAATATATTCCCAGATCAGCCAGACCATAAGAGGAAAGGAATGTGTATTTCATGATTTTAACCATCACATAATTTCCTTCATTTGAGCAACCATTATTTTTAGTTAGGACTTTCTTACCTGGTCTTCCTATGTGTGTTTCCATACCCCTCTGATGCATTCTCTACATGCCAATCAGGCTGTTCCTTGGAAACTGCAAATCCTATCTTGTCACATGTCTGGTTAAAACCTTCTGTGACTTCCTACTGGACTTTACATTAAAGACAAAATCTTTAACATTCCCCTTTGGGCTATGTATGACCTCATCCTTACTTCCCTCTTTAGTTTCTTTCTAGGTCACTTGGCCCCCGTCACTAACCTGATGGAATTATGAAGAAGGAGGTCCAGCAAATAATGTTTCTCTTCCCTATACAAGTTCTAAACCAATTGCTTAGGCAAAAGAACAAGATAAATGAGAGACTTATTACATTGGTATTGAAGAATAAAGCCTTTAAATGAAGGGAATTTCTGAAGGCTAAACCTGAGAATTAGGTTTACCCTTCCAGATACAGGCAGTACTGAATAACTTTCCTCATGCCTGCAGGCAGAGCCTCAGTTACTAAGTTTAAGTCCTGGCTATAGTTTAGAAGAGCCTAGGTTATGCTGCAGTATCAAATGATTCCCAAATCTCATTGGCTTGAAGCCACAAAGGCACATTTCTTGCTCATTTACTATGTCCGTCGTAGGGCAGCTGAGACTCTGTTCTATATTCTCGTTCTGTCTCTGGGACCCAGACTGAAGAACAACCACTATCTCAAAATTTGCTCGTTGCCACTGCAGAAAGATAAGACAGGGCCCTGAAAGTTTCTCTTTCTGGCAGTCACATGTTCTGCTCCAAAAGTGAATCATACCACTTTCAATCTCAACCCAGGGGTCAAAACTAATAAAATGGCCCTACCAGGAAATTTAGCCCAGAGAAGAAGAATGGATGTTGGTAAGCAAAAACTATTTCCATGGCCAAGAGCAACTGTGGACAGGTGCTCTCCACAGGCATGCTGGCCTCCTAAGAGACAGGGACGTGGAAGGTGCTAGGTTCCACATACCAAAAGTTGCCAACTCAGAATTTCATGGAGATGGATAAGATTTCTTTAGGAGATATCTTTCTCACGGAAACCAGATAAATAGGGAAGAGGTATTCCCCCTTCAAAGACCAACTGTGAAAATTTGAGGTTTGAGCTCAATTGGGATTAAAAATTAAGCACAATTTGAGTTAGGCGTTCTTCTAAGAATGTGGGCAGCCTCACATGGAGAAATACATTAAGTAGAGCATGCCAATTATGTAGGAGGCTCCCAACAAATGGTATAACCAAAGTGGACTCCAGAAATTACAATATAGAATCATTAATCCTCAAGGAACAAAGAGAGAAAGTTGTTTTTGCAACTCAATTTTTACAAGGTTTTTTCCATAATTTCCCAAAAGGGAGGTTCTGGGACAACTAGCAGTTCAGTATCACGGTATTTTCCTTGACATGCTTTAACTGAAGTACTACATGCATACAGAATGGGCTCAGTGCCCGCGTGGAATTCTTCCCCAAAGGCTGATCCAGAAGGATCACCTCTGGGTCCCTGAAGAGGACCTGGCCAATGAGGGGGAGTCCCACCGCTGTTCCTTATACACTGTGAAAGAAGCTCAGACATGCTTTTAACTGAAATACCACATGCCTACAGAAAAGTATACAAGTCATAAAGGCCTGATATGTTTTCACAAAATGAACACATCTGGGTAACTAAGCACATTATATTACCTCAGAGCCCCTCCCCCCTCCTTGTGTTTCCTTTCAGTCAGTAAAATAGCATGTCTCCATACACTACACTATAGAGAGCAATTATGCTGTTGGGGAGGAGAGTGGGAATGAAAGGGTAGGTAAGGAGGAAATTTCACATTTGCCATGTGCTGTTTTAATTTTGCCTATCAAGAATATAACTATATATTACCTCTGAAATAAAACAATTTACACCCTTCCATCTTAACCCAGTGATTCCCCTTGATGATCCTGTATTGCCATGTTCCATTCACGTACAGTGATTATGAGCACAGACTCTGAAGCAATATAGAAATGAGCTGATGTCATGTCTTACCAATCAGGAGCAGCTTCTGGGCCTCGGTCAAGTTACTCAAATTCCCAAAGCCTGAGTCCCATCATCTAAAAAAATCATGATAATAATAACAAATTCATAAAGGATTAAATGAGATAGCATTTGTTAAGTAATTAATATAGTACCTGAAACATACTAAGGGTTCTCTACATTGTACCTATTTTATTCTATGGAATAAAAATGTCGGGTAACTGGCCTTTGGAGATTGAAGAATATACTTTAAGTCATTAAATTAAAAATACAGTTATTCTCTTTTTACTTGGAATAGTTGAAGATAACGAGTGGTATTTACCATTCACAGTGTCTGAGAAACACAGAGCTAGCTAACGGTATCTTAGAAATCATCAGATTCATTGATTTGCTTGTTTACACAAATGAATAAACTGAAACCAAAACAGTCAATGATTTGTTTTTACTCCACCATCTGCTCCAAAAAAAGTAAAAAACCTGATTTCAATTTCTCTGACTTCCAGTCCAGTGCTTTCCCTACTATGCCATGATCCATTCACTCAGCCATACTCTAGTAGAGCTAACAGTTATTGAGTGTCTCATAAGTATATTGCTAGTACAATTCAGACTAAAATGGCTATCCCAGGAAAAGGTGGAAAAACACTTTCTATTAGATCAGGCTGACTTCCATTTATTCCATCAGCAGCATCTGTGCTTACTGGAAGGGACTTCAAGGAGACTACCTATGTATTAGAAGATAGCTAATATGTGGTATTAAAAATTAATTCCATTTCTGAATATACTGAACAAGAGGGGATCTTATCAGCCATCTGCTGCTGAGTCCTCTGTTGTCCTGGTTGCTTATATTTATGCTAATGAAAAATCAACCCAAAGGGCTGCAGAAATCTTTCATTCTTCTCTCTCCCTCATATGCATCCTATCTAGGAAAAGGGATTGAGCCTAAAATTAGAGAGTTGTGAATTCAACTTGAGTGGAAAAGTGTAAGGAGACAAGCTAGGGCTTGAGGAAGAAGGGAGCAGGTGTCATGGAAGAATTTCCTAAAGTATTGCTGGCTTTGGTTTGGGGGTGGGGGCTTGTGATTCAATTGAGAAAAGAGCTTCAAACTTGGGCTTGAATCTTGACTTCTTGGTGTTGAATCTTACTGTTCTTTCTGTGGCCTTGTCTTAGTCCCTTCTTTTGCTTGGCATTCATTTCCTCATCCCTAGAGCATCTTTTACAATTGATCTCTGAAACTGTAATATAATTGTCGGCAGCTATGAAAGAATTTCAAACTGTTTAAAATATGAAGAAAGCGCTAATGTTTCAGCCACTCAACATACTATACAGCTAAATCAGTCTCATAATTATTATTTCTATTATTCTTTTTTAAACCTTATTGACAAATCAGGAAAACCTTAAAACTTTTTTTATTCCTTTAAAAATATCTAAGGGATGCCTGGGTAGCTCAGTCGGTTGAGCATTTGATCTTGATTTTGGTTCAGGTCGTGATGTCAGGGTCCTGGGATCAGGCCCTATGTCGGGCTCCCCGCTCAGCAGGGAATCTGCTTGAGATTCTCTCTCTGCCCCTTCCCTGGCTCTCTCTCTCTCTCTCCTGCTCTCCCCCTCTTGCTTTCTCTAAAATAAATAAATAAATAAAATCTTCAAAAATAGTTAAGATTGGGAACAGCACATTTCCTGTATTTTCTTTTAATAAATAGGAATACTTTGATCAGCAAAGAGGATGCCTAGACATGCATATGTTGGCAGATCAAAGAAAGATTAATGGGACGCCTGGGTGGCTCAGTCGGTTAGGCGTCTGCCTTCAGCTCAGGTCATGATCCCAGGGTCCTGGGATCGAGTCCCGCATCGGGCTCCCTGCTCCTTGGGAGCCTGCTTCTCCCTCTGCCTCTGCCTCTCTCTCTCTCTATCTCTCATGAATAAATAATAAATAAAATCTAAAAAAAAAAAAAAAAAAAAAGAAAGATTAATATTTAATACATTGAAATGAACATAAAGGAAAAACAAATTTTTCTTAACCAGAAAATGTATGTATTTTATCAAATGACCATATACTTTATGTTCTTTCAAAAGCATAACACATAGCATCAATAATTCCAAGTACTTATTTTGTTAATGGTATATTCTTGAAAATAAGTAATATCACCCTATCACCTTCTGTACAGTACTTCAAAGAGATGTATTCCTTATGTATGTGTTCACAGTACTGACTCTCAAAAGTGAAGCACATAAGAATCAATCTCAGAACAAACTTTGATTCCCATTTTAATAGGCTGGCATATTTGTAAAAGTAACATTTTCAAGGAAACTTATTCAACAAAGTATTAAAAACTTGGTGGTTATTGACTATAAAGGCTTAATTAATCTTTATTATAAAGTTCACTTTTTTCTCTGTTTACATTCCTTTTTTTTTTTTAAAGATTTTTTTTTTATTTATTCATTTGAGAGAGCAAGAATGAGAGAGAGTACATGAGAGGGGGCAGGGTCAGAGGGAGAAGCAGGCTCCTCGCCGAGCAGGGAGCCCGATGCGGGACTCGATCCCGGGACTCCAGGATCATGACCTGAGCCGAAGGCAGTTGCTTAACCAACTGAGCCACCCAGGCACCCCTCTGTTTACACTCTTTACAGTGAACAGATACATTGGGTTATATCATCCAAAGAATAATAGATGAAGGAATTGTTTCTAAAGTAATTCTAACCACTCTGGTTATGAAATACCATACCCACAAAAAATACATTAAACACAAATACACAGGATGGTGAATAAATATAAAGCAAACACCCATGCATCTACCACTTGGGTCAGACATAGAGTAACTGCTGACAGCCCTACAGATACCACCCATGAGTTTCTTCTTTAATATACTCCTCTCTCCCCATCTAACTATCATGACTTTTACTATAATATCTCTTCATTTTCTTTATACCATTACCACCAATGTATTTATATCTAAAAATACAGTTTACTTGTGTCTGTTTTGATCAGGATGTATGTATTATCTTGTGATTGGCTCTTTTTTTCAACATTATGCTTACATAATTAATCCACATTGCTACATAGAGTTGTAGTTTGTTCACTTATGTATACACTGTGTACGATGTCATCATATAAATGTATAAAATGTATTTATCTATTCCAATATTGGTACACATTTGGTTTACCTCCAGTTTTTGGATATCACAAGCAATTCTATTCTGAATATTCTTATAAGGTACCCTGGTACAAATGTGCACAAGTTTCTCTAGGTGTCAAAAACTATGGAGGGTCTGAACTCATACCCTGCTTGTAAGCTAACAAGTCAATCTGCCAGTTTCATGAAGACTGGTAGCAGACATGAGACTCCTGGATCAGAGGCGAAGGACAGTTTCTCACAGGAATAGTAATAAGCAGAGTCAGCATTTGCACCAATTCCCTGAGCCTTAATTCCCACAAGATGACACAAAGAGGACCAGACCAATGCCTGTAAACAGTGGGCTACACTACAGAAGAGGAACCCTAAGCTCAGGGAACTCGAATTTTTTTAATGGACAGTAAGTCTGGCCAAACGTTGTTCCAGTAGGGACACTATCTCTATCTTCCAAGTCTATTTTCTGCACAAATATTCTGGAAAAGCGAGAAGAAAGGCAGTTAGTAGCTCTGCTCAAAAGATGCATAGAAATGTAAGAAAGCCATGGAAAATTACCTCCGAACATTAGGAATAGATTACTTTATGAGAAAATTAACCTTCCTATTTTTCTTCTACATTAATTTTTTTTAAAGAAACATTAGTTTCTGAAACATGAATTTGTGAAAATATTAAAGTTGCCAGTTACACATATATTTTAAAACATGAATTATTAAAGGTAAGTTTTTAATTTTTTTTTTAAATTCTAAATTTCATGGCTTAAGGATAGTTCAAAAGAGAATTTTTGTTTTGTTTTATTTTTTTTTTAAGATTTTATTTATTTATTTTGAAAGAGAGAGAGAGAGACCGAGCGGGAGGGAATGGTAGAAGGAGAGGGAGAGGAAGAAGCAGACTCCCTGCTGAGCCGGGAGCCAGACACAGAACTAGATTCCGGGACCCTGAGATATGACCTGAGCTGAAGGCAGACACTTAACCAGCTAAGCCACCCAGGCATCCTCTTTTGTTTTATTTTCTTACTTAAAGCTGGTGAAATAAAATTCTCCACAAACTCTTCTTTATTTCCTCAAATTCTTAAGAAAATTTCTAATTCCACGCTCAATTCCCTAATCCATTTTAGGCAACATTACTGTAAATGCACTAATTGTTTGCACAAGGGATAAAAGTGAGCACAGGGAGGAAAATACTAAATTGATCATGACTGAAATCCTTTCCCAGCACCAAGGTGAGCCTCAGGTGCCATCATGACCCCCTACTGTATCATTTTAGCTCTAATTTCTCCCTTATCAAAGCACTCCTGCATAGCCATGTCTGTCAGAGAAGCTGTCCTTAAAAACAGATTACATTAAGTAATAGCCTTGCACAAGAACCTATGGAATTTGGCAAGTGCTACAAATCAGGTTGTGTTTTGTTGGTGTTGTTTTTTAAACATTACCAACTGTATTGAACATGTCTTTTTCTCTGATGTTTTGACATCTTGCATGACAATAGAAGAGACTGTCCTTTCCAAGGTTAGCCAATTTCCTAGGGAAAGCAAACAACTTGCCTGGGAGCATGCTTTTCATATGCAAACCAACAAATCCAAAGCTCGACCCCACAACTACCCTCTTTATCTAACTAGCTCTTGTATTCAGGGCCTTTATCCATCTACCCCAGGGCCAGGTACCAGACAACTAGAGAAAGCCCTTATTTCCCAGAACCCACCAAAATTATTCAAACTAGCCAATCCTAAACCTGCTTCCCCTACCTCACTTATTCCCTATCAGTCTTCTAGAAATCTTAGTCAATATAAAACATGTAAGTCAATGCAAGACAATTTTGGAAAGAAAAAGAATAGCTTTCAGATTTTAGTTTCTAACATTCCTCCAATAAAAGGAACCAGGGCTCTTGGAGGAATGAATTTTGCCCACATTGCCTTCTGCTCCCTCTGCCTTTGACCAGCCCTGGCGTTTCCCTGTGTGGCCCAGCATGGCATTCCATGCTTCATGTTTCTAGAAATTGGTGAGTATAAAAACTTCTTTCATCATGAAAGCCATTTCTTTGTCTATGTGTCTTAGTCTACCTGATTAAAACAAATCTCAGGTACATCTTAAAACACCAGCACCCCTTTTAATGCCATCAACTCTAACTACACCCTACCCACACAAATATATTTTTATAGTCAAGAGGTCCCTCTGTTCCTGCTTATTTTTTCATGTTAGTTTAGAAATAATGAAAGTAGAGATAGCACACACTTTTGACAGCACACACTTAAATATAAGAAAATAAGTCAATAAAGGGTGAAGCTCAGCATAAACTTTGGCAAGACCAACTCACTGCTAGGCTATATCCAAGGAAGAGGAATTCTAGTATAATTACCAAGCATGGTCTCTAAAGAGTTTTCAGAAGTTTTTTAAATTGAGTTGCTGAGGACAACAAAATTGGTTGTCCAAACACCTCTTTCTGCCAATCCCTGTATGTCCCCTTGTATTTGTCTCTGTGACACACAGAAATGGAGATCATGGGTCTTTCCAAAGTTGGAACTCTCCTATAATCAATTTCTCAGAGATTTTGCAAATGGTTGTCTGGGGAAGAGTTGCTGAGGGGTGAGTAAGCCAGCAACAGCCTATTTTGCCATGAGCCTCGGAGGGGTGATTCAGGTTTCATATCTAAGGAAATGCATCCCAACATCTAGCTGCAATGAGCTTAGAACTGGTGAGCCCCATTTGGAACAAAAAGAACCTGTTACAGCTAGCATATAGGTGAAACCTATTCTTAAGACCCCTGAAGAATCTTAAAAGAGTGTTGAGTTGAATGAACTTATCACTTATGATGGAATTTCTTTAAGAAGATACCTACTCAGATTTATTATAGAGCCAGATTCAGTATTGAGAGCTTGAAAGAAAATCCAGCAAGAATTTGATAAGCAGTTATCACCTAAGGGAAAGATGATAGAGAGGAACACAGACATCTAGGAAAGAGTACTGGCTATGATTATGGCTGGGTTACTAGAGGAATTAAAATGCACAGAAAAAAAAGAGAAATGCTCATGAATGAAGATGACAGAAGATTATTACTGTACTCGCCTCCCCGTTCCTCACAGAGCTAATAAGAAAGGCAACCCACTGATCTGAAAAGATTGCAAGCAGGAAGGTCAAGAAGGAAAGAGGCAGGATGCCTTTGAATAAGCAAGTCATTTGGGTAGTATCTAGACAAGAAAGCAAATTCTATGTTCCTATGGTGGCTCCAGAGAAGAACATTTTTACAAAAGCCTGTCAATATAAATTAGATTAGGACATTTGTTTACCCAACAATGTGCCAAAAGCAGAGAAAGGACTGCATAGGCCAGATAGAACAGCACTTACTACATTTAACCAAATCCAATTGTGAACCTGGGAATCCTATCTAGGAGCAAAACAAGACAAATAAGAGAAGAGCAAAAGAGCAGTCAGGCATTTGCTGAATCACGTGGGAAATGACTAAAGACACTGCAGACAATGACAGTCTCCCTAGCGTGAGATCATGGACTTCAAGGTAATAAACTGAGTGTGCCCCAGCACCCCCCCTTAAAGATTCAAAAATAATAGTTCTCAAGCCTCTTTAACAGTCTCCCAGTCAAAGGCTTCAGTGCTTTCATTTGCCAGACACCATCAAAAGATCAAGGAGCAAAGAGAGGGAAATGGATGCTGTGAGTAGCTGGGTGCCTATGAGCATACAAAATTAAAATGTGAACATTGCATTTAATTTGACTTTCCTTAAGAAAGGTAATGGACCACAAAAGTAGACTTAGGGAACTCAACTACTTATTAAAACATAATAACATTTGTATCACAGGAGTCCCAGAAGATGAAGAGAGAGATAAAAGGGCAGGTTTATTTGAACAAATTTTAGCAGAAAACTTCCCTAATCTGGGGAAGGACACAGGCCTTAAAATCCAGGAAGCACAAGAACTCCCATTAAATTCAACAAAAGCTGACCATTGCAAAGGCATATCATCCTAAAATTCACAAAATACACAGACAAGGAAAGAATCCTGAAAGCAGCAAGGGAAAAAATGTCCTTAACCTACAAGGGAAGACAGATCTGATGCACAGTGGATCTGCCCACAGAGAGTTGGCAGGCCAGAAAGGAGGGGAAGGAAATACTCAACGTACTGAATGGGAAAAATATGCGGCCAAGAAATCTTTATCCAGCAAGGCTCTCATTCAGAATAGAAGGAGAGATAAAGAGTTTTCCACACAAACAAAAACTAAAGGAGTTTGTGACAACTAAACCAGCCCTGCAAGAGATTTTAAGGGGGACTCTTTGAGTGGAGGAAAAAAAGACCAAAGCAATAAAGACTAGAAAGGACCAGACAACATCACCAGAGACACCAAATCTACAGGTAACACAATGACACTAAATTCATACCTTTCAATAATCACTCTGAATGTAAATGGACTAAATGGGCCAATCAAAAGACATAGGGTATCAGAAAGGATTAAAAAAAAAAAAAAAGACCCATTGATTATGCTGCCTATAAGAGACTAGACCTAAAGACACCTGCAGATCGGGGCGCCTGGGTGGCTCAGTCGTTAAGCGTCTGCCTTCGGCTCAGGTCATGATCCCAGGGTCCTGGGATCGAGCCCCGCATCAGGCTCCCTGCTCCGCGGGAGGCCTGCTTCTCCCTCTCCCACTCCCCCTGCTTGTGTTCCCTCTCTCGCTGTGTCTCTCTCTGTCAAATAAATAAATAAAATCTTAAAAAAAAAAAAAAAGACACCTGCAGATTGAAATTGAGGTGATGGAGAACCATCTAGCATGCTAATGGAGGTCAAAAGAAAGCCAGAGTAGCCATACTTATATCAGACACACTAGATTTTAAAACAAAGACTGTAACAAAAGAGGAAGAAGGGCATTATATGATAATTAAGGGGTCTATCCACCAAGAATATCTAACAATGATAAATATTTATGTTCCCAACTTGGGAGCACCCAAATATATATATCAATTAATAATAAGCACAAAGAAACTCACTGATAATAGTACAATAATAGTAGAAGACTTTAACACCCCACTTACAGCAATGGACAAATCATCTAAGCAGAAAATCAACAAGGAAACAATAGGTTTGAATGACACACTGGACCGGATGGACTTAACAGATATATTCAGAGCATTTCATCCTAAAACAGCAAAATACAAATTCTCCTCAAGTGCACATGGAACATTCGTCAGAACAGATCACATATTGGGTCACAAATCAGCCCTCAACAAGTACAAAAAGATCAAAATCATACCGTGCATGTTTTCAGACCACAATGCTATGAAATGAAGTAAACCACAAGAAAAAATTTGAAAAGACCTCAAGTGGAGGTTAAAGAACATCTTACTAAAGAATGAATGGGTTAACCAGGAAATTAAAGAATAATTTTTAAAAAGTACATGGAAGCAAAAGAAAATGAAAGCATGACAGCCCAAAACCTTTGGGAAGCAGCAAAGGCAGTCCTAAGAGAGAAGTATATTGCAGTAAAGGCCTACCTCAAGAAGCATGAAAAGTATCAAATGCAAAACCTAACCTTACACTTAAAGGAGTTAGAAAAGGAACAGCAAATAAAGCCTAAAGCAAGCAGACGAAGGGAAATAATAAAGATTAAAGCAGAAATAAAGGCTATAAAAACAAGAAAACCAGTAGAACAGATTAATGAAACTAAGAACTGGTTTTTCGAAAGAATAAAATTGATAAACCCCTAGCCAGACTTATCAAAAAGCAAAGAGAAAAGACCCAAATAGATAAAATCATAAATGAAAGAGGAGAGATCACAACCAACACCACAGAAATACAATTATAAGAGAATACTATGAAAAATTATATGCCAACAAACTGGGCAACCAGGAAGAAATGGACAAATTCCTAGAAACTTACAAACTACCAAAACTGAAACAGGAAGAAATAGAAAATTTGAATAGACTCATAACCAGCAAAGAAATTGAATCAGTAATCAAAAATCTCCCAGCAAATAAAAGTCTTAGGCTGGATGGCTTCCCTGGACAATTCTACCAGACATTTAAAGAAGAGTTAAAACTGGGGCCCCTGGGTGGCTCAGTCGTTAAGGGTCTGCCTTCGGCTCAGGCCCCACATCTGGTTCTCTGCTCACTGGGGAGCCTGCTTCTCCCTCTCTCTCTGCCCTTCCCCCTGCTTGTGCACTCTGTCTCTCTCTCAAATAAATAAATAAATAAAATCTTTAAAAAAAAAAAAAAGAGTTAAAACCTATTCTTCTCAAACTGTCCCAAAAAATAGAAATGGAAGGAAAACTTCCAAATTCATTCTATAAGGCTAGCATTATCTTGATTCCAAAACCAGACAAAGACCCCAATAGAAAGGGAATTATAGTCCAATATCTCTGAAGAACATGGATGCCAAAATTCTCAGTAAAATACCAGCAAATCGAATTCAACAGTACATTAAAAGAATCATTCACCACAATCAAGTGGGATTTATTCCTGGGCTGCAGGGGTGGTTCAGTATTAGCAAATCAATCAATGTTATACACCACATTAATAAAAAAAAAAAAAAGATAAAAACTATATGATCCTCTCAATAGATGCAGAAAAAGAATTTGACAAAATGCCGCACCCTTTCCTAATAAAAACCCTCAACAAAATAGGGATAGATGGAACATATCTCAACATCATAAAGGCCATATTTGAAAGACGCATAGCTACTATTATCCTCACTGGGGAAAAACTGAGAGCCTTTCCCTATGGTCAGGAACAAAACAAAGATGTCCACTCTCACCATTACTACTTAACATAGTACTGGAAATCTTAGCCTCTTCAATCAGACAACAAAAAGAAATAAAATGCATCCAAATTGGCAAAGAAGAAGTCAAACATTCAGTATTTGCAGATGAGACGATACTCTATGTAGAAAACCCAAAAGACTCCACCAAAAAAATTGCTAGAACTCATATATGAATTCAGCACAGTTGCAGGATATAAAATCAATGTGCAGAAATCTGTTGCATTTTTATACACCAATAAGGAAGCAGCAGAAAAAGAAATCAAGGAATCTATCCCATCTGCAATTACACCAAAAACAATAAGATACTTAGGAGTAAGTCCAACTAAAGAAGTAAAAGACCTATACTGTGAAAACTACAGAACACTTATGAAAGAAATTGAAGAGGACACAAAGAAATGGAAGAGCATTCCATGCTCATGGACTAGAAGAACAAATATTGTCAAAATGTCTATACTACCCAAAGCAATCTACACATTAAATGCAAACCCTATCAAAATATCACCAGCGTTTTTCAAAGAGCTAGAACAAACAATCCTAAAATGTGTATGGAACCACACAGGACCATGAATAGCCAAAGCAATCCTGAAAAAGAAAAACAAAACTGGACGCATCACAATTCTGGACTTCAAGCTGTATTACAAAGCTGTAATCATCAAGACAGTATGGTACTAGCACAAAAACAGACACACGAACCAATAAAACAGAATAGAGGAACCAGAAATAGATCCACAACTATATAATCAACTAATCTTCCACAAAGCAGGAAAGAATATCTGATGGAAAAACAATCTTTTCAACAAATGGTGTTGGGAAAACTGGATAGCAACATGCAGAAGAATGAAACTGGACCACTTTCTTATACGATACACACACAAAAAATTCAAAATGGATAAAAGACCTAAATGTGAGACAGGAAACCATCAAAACCCTAGAGGACAACACAGGCAGAAACCTCTTTGACCTCGGTTGCAACAACTTCTTAGTAGACACACCTCCAGAGGCAAGGGAAACAAAAGCAAAAATGAACTATTGGGACTTCATCAAGATAAAAAACTTCTGCACAGCCAAGGAAACAATCAACAAAACTAAAAGGCAGACTATGCAATGGGAGAAGATATTTGCAAATGACATACTTGATAAAGGGCTAGTATCCAAAATCTATAAAGAACTTACCAAATTCAACACCCAAAAAGCAAATAATCCAGTTAAGAAATGGGCAGAAGACATGAATGGACACTTTTCCAAAGAAGACATCCAAATGGCCAACAGATACATGAAAAGATGCTCAGCATCACTCATCATAAGGGAAATAGAAATCAAAACTACAATGAGATATCACCTCACACCTGTCAGAATGGCTAAAATTAACAACACAAGAAACAACAGGTATTGTCAAAGATGCGGAAAGAGGGGAACCCTCTTATACCGTTGGTGGGAATGCAAACTGAGGCAGCCACTCTGGAGAACAGTTTGGAGGTTCCTCAAAAAGTTAAAAATAGAACTACCCTATGATCCAGCAATTGCACTACTAGGTATTTACCCAAAGATACAAAAAATACAGATTTGAAGGGGTACATGCACCCCGATGTTTATAGTAGCATTTTCAACAATAGCCAAACTATGGAGAAAGCCCAAATGTCCACTGACTGATGAATGGATAAAGAAGATGTGGTATATATATACAATGGAATATTATTCACCCATCAAAAAGAATGAAATCTTGCTATTTGCAACAATGTGGATGGAGCTAGAATATATCATGCTAAGCAAAGTAAGTCAGAGAAAGACAAATACCATATGATCTCACCCATATGTGGAATTTAAGAAAGAAAACTGATGAACATATGGGAAGAGAGAAAGGAAAAAAAGGAGAGAGGGAAACAAGCCGTAAGTAACTCTTAATGATAGAGAACAAACTGAGGGTTGATGGAGGGAGGTGGGTGGGGGGAATGGGCTGAATGGGTGATGGGTATTAAGGAGGGCACTTGTTCTGATGAGCACTGGGTGTTGTATGTAATTGATGAATCACTGAATTCTACTCCAGAAACCAATATTGTACTATATGTTAACTAACAAAATTGAAATTCAAAGAAAAATTGACTTCCCTTGTCAGCAAGGCAATTGTTTCTTCTAGATAAAATAAGTCATGACCTTGAAGTACTATGAATTATATAAACAACGTTTAGAGTTGATGGGATTAAAACTCCACATATTTAGTGATTTCAGAGCCTCAGTGATTTTGGGTCTCCAAATAGATCATGTTCATTTTCTGTCTAGCACATTCACTTATTTTCTCTTCTTTACTATATCTTCTAAACTGCCCCTCTCCAAAAACAACCTTCAATTTTCCACTCCCACTCCTTTGAAGTGGTTACGTTTTTTTGCCTTTAGTGATACCTCCTAATCTTTAAATTATATCAGTTAGTACCACAGAGATTAGCACCTCATCATTTTCTGATTTGTCCATGTGTGCTAGCTGCCATTTCTCAACTAGCTTATCAGAACTTTAAGGAAAGGTATCATCTCTCTCTCTAACCACCTTTTAATTCCCAGACCATCTGGAATAGCACTAAGGCACAAAATAAAGCCTCCATAAAGAACTATTTTTAGAGGGGTACCTGGGTAGCTCAGTCGGTTAAGCATCTGACTTTAGTGCAGGTCATGATCCCAGGGTCCTGGGATCGAGCCCCACATCAGACTCCTTGCTCAGAGGGGAGTCTGCTTCTCCCCCTCCCTCTGCTCTCCACCCCCAGCTTGTGCTCTCTCTTGCTCTATCAAATAAATAAATAAAATCTTTTAAAAAATAAATAAAATAGGGGCGCCTGGGTGGCTCAGTCCGTTAAGTGGCTGCCTTCGGCTCAGGTCATGATCCTGGGGTCTTGGGATCAAGCCCCACATCCGGCTCCTTGCTCAGCGGAGAGCCTGTTTCTCCCTCTCCGTCTGCCTGCCACTCTGCCTACTTGTGCTCTCTCTCTCTGTCAAATAAATAAATAAAATCTTAAAAAAAAATAAAAATAAATAAAATAAAAGTA
Organism: Neomonachus schauinslandi; assembly: GCF_002201575.2. NCBI lineage: Eukaryota > Metazoa > Chordata > Mammalia > Carnivora > Phocidae > Neomonachus > Neomonachus schauinslandi. The sequence goes on along the minus strand of NC_058403.1, from coordinate 41,565,970 downwards.
GTTAGTACATAAACAAGTGTACAAATGAGTGATACAAAAAGTAAGTCAGTGTGAACAGTCAAAGATTTAGAGGTGGTAGCAGTGGTATACTGGTTTAAAAACGGGTTCTGGTGGGGTAGGGAATCCTGATTTTTACTGTTCACCAATTGCTATTGTGCAAATATTCCCACCACAGCTGATTCCAAACTACTGGAATGATGTCACTGGACACATAGTTGAGAAGAGATACACACACTTGATAGAGTTTCCAGCACACCAGTGTTGGAATTTGAGGAGTACCTTGACTGCCTGAATTAGAAAAGATGTTGGAGAGTAGAAGAAGTTCCAAGTCGAGAGGAACAGCTGCAATATAGCCTCTGAGTGAGGAGGAAGCACAGAGTATTAAGGGCACTGGTGGGAGGTCAGTCTGATTCGGTGAGTTTGGGTAAGATTTGGCAATTTCAAGCAGAGTAGACGACAGGGTCTGAACTTCATTCAGTTGCAGATGAGGAGTCAACAAAGATTCATGAAGAGACAGCTGACCTCCTGAAAGTAATCATTTAAGACCAGTCCTGGGTCTGTTGCAGTCCAAGACCCGGAGAACCCATACAAAATGAGAGCAGCAGGACTTCAGTGGCAGCACTGAGTGAAGAGGCAGACAGAACTGGAAGTGATAAGGCAGGGGGAAAAAATCTTGAAGACTGTATTTATTTATTTTATTTTATTTGAGAGGGAGAGAGAGAAAATGGAGGGGAGGGGCAGAGGGAGAGGGAAAGAATCCCAAGCGGACTCCTCGCTGAGCATGGATCCCAACGTGGGGTTCGATCTCACAACCTGGAGATTATGACCTGAGCTGAAACCAAGAGTCTGACTCTCAACCCACTGAGCCACCCAGGCGCCCCACGGGGAAAAATTTTTGATGGCATCTTAAGACTTCTTGGATACGGAAGATGAGGAAAGAGAAAAGAGGACAGTGGCTAAAACTTTCAGTTCTGGGCTCAGAGTAAATTACCATCTCACTGAACAACTGAGGAGATACAATGGAGCCGAAGCTGGTTTATGGGGTCAGCCAATAACTTCAGCTCTAAATATACCCACTTTAGATCCCAGCAGTGTCAGCTCTACCCCCTACCCTTCAGAATTTCACAGGCCACAGAGATCTAGGGCCCCCTCTCCATCTACTGGGCCCTGTCATTCTCAAACCCCAAACCCGACACTGGAATTCTCTCCAATGAAATGATACAGCAGAGAACTTAAAATATTTTTATTGCTGAAATAATCTTCTCCCCTCCCTTCCCTGTTATCCTTTCTCACCCTTTCCCTCCCCAGTTCTGAGGATCTTTCTTTTATAGTAAATATTCTCACTTAAAAAAAAAAATCCTTTCTGTAGTTAATTCCTATACTAAAACAGTGTTATAGTGTTATAATTTGTGTTTTTAATATCTCACTTTAGACATACTGGTATATTTATTATTCCATCCATTCTCCTAAAAAGTCCTATGGGATAAGTGAGGGTAGCTATAATTAACCTCGTTCTGTAAATGGAGAACTAAGGCATAACAGATAATTAATATAATCAAGAAACTGATTCAGAGGCAATTGCTGATTTGCAAATTCCTTTTCAATATCCTACCCAATAAACAAAATGTTGCTTCCAAACTCTTCTTTTCCTTTAAAAGAAAGATGCAACATAAATTTAGTTTTGTTGTGTAGGGTAATTCTAATTGAATCTCAAAGCAATATAAGGTAAAATCTAAACAAGAATTAGGAATAAATGCCTTCTAATCAAAATCCCATTGCCTTTTTCCAAACTTCACTTGTTTTCTAAGATTATCTATAACAACCAGAGGGGAAGACTACTAAACAAAATTCTAGAAGAAGATGATCATAATACTTCTTGATCTTGTGTGCCATAATTTACTACTCAAATAGAGGGAAAAAAATTAGGCGGAAAAAAAAAAAGCACTTGGTTTCCCTTACGATCTCTAGCCTGGGCATAAAAACCTTGTAATTTCTAGTATATGTTTATTAGCAGTAGAGTGTGTTTAAATACAAACAATAAGATATAAAGACAGAAACTATGCAAGGCAGTTTCGGGTCCAAAAGGTGCTTACTCTGTAAGTATCTCAAACAGCAGTCTCCTCACGTCTCAGATCCTTAGCAAAAGGCAAGCAATCAAGCCTCCATTCTGAGAAGAATGCTTCTAACTTATTAATTCTAACAGACAAGATAAGGGGAAAGAAACCCTCTGAAGCATGTAAATTCCATTGTTTTAATGTCTAAGTAGTTTTAACCCTACAGGGTAGCTCACCAACTACCGAGGAGCTCTTGAATGTTGAATGATGTTCTTCAGTTCTTTGTTTTAAGTTCAACATAATTATTCTGTATATGAGCAGCTGTTCCTGAAAACAATGGTTTTAAAACTTAAACCAATTGTTCTCAGCACTGGGAGGCAGACCTCTGAGAAGCAATGGGGTTACAAGGTCTGAAGCAATAAGGGCATAAGCTCATCGAATGTAGACTGGAGTGAATAACATTCTGCATTTACAGAATGATGTTAATTAGAGCTACCCTCACTTATCTCACAGGATTTTTTTTAGGATAATGGATGGAATAAAAAATATTCCGGCATAATTCACAGTAAATTTTCTAATTACATATTTTCTAATCAACGGACCTAAAGATGCAAATTCTATCTTTTTGGCATACTCATAATATTTTGCTACTGTGCAAGAATTTTCATACTAAAAAAAAAAAAAAAAGTTGGGATCCATTATTTGAATCTTGGAGTGGACAAAGTATTGCACTCCTGATAGGATTATTACTATTTAATCTTTTGTGATATTTTCATTTTATATATCTTGGAAAATATTTTTTAATCAGCAAACATAAGAACCATGTATAATAAACAAAACATGTAAAATATAGAGGGGAAAGGTGATTATCGGGGTCCCTCAAGTTTGGCTGTTACTGTGAACTATCTCTAGGATATGTCCCACCTAAAAAATGGGAAGATAGTTCCTTATCCTTATCCTTATCCGTGGAATTTTTTTTTTTTGAAGATTTTATTTATTTATTTGATAGAGAGAGACAGCGAGAGCAGGAACACAAGCAGGGGGAGTGAGAGAGGAAGAAGTAGGCTTCCTGCTGAGCAGGGAGCCTGATGTGGGGCTCGATCCCAGGACTCTGGGATCATGACCTGAGCCGAAGGCAGCCGCTTAACGACTGAGCCACCCAGGCGCCCTGTAATTTTTTTTTAACATTTTTAATTTTTAGATTAATAGTGAAGTCATAACTATGAGTACATTGAACTCCTTGGAGAAAGGGACTATGTAAATGCAAAGCATCACTATTATTGCTCTGCAATAAATCCCAGCTAACATAGTAGGTAATTAAGGATGAGAGCTGGGGAGTAATTAAAAGTAATTGATATCTCACTGTCCTTGCAAGGTGCTGTTTTTGCTCTTCCTCAATACCTTCAAAGCAGTGTCAAGTACAAAAAATAAATAAATAACTCTTAGATGAAAGAAATCTATCAAGTCCTCTTTTTCCAACCTTAGCACTCTGAGACATAGTATCACCACCTGACAGGGGTTCTCAGGAACTCACGGACCCCGTTATTAACAGTGAAACTTTCCACAATGTCATGTAGGGTCTTTGCGCTTCTCACATGAGGGGTGACTGTTAAAGCATTGACAGGAAATAGTCTGAACACTTAAATGTTTTCTGATTTCTTGCCAGTTATAAAGTAAGTTGCTTAGTGCTCAAAAATGAATATTGCTGGGCCCCTGGCTGGCTCAGTCAGTAGAGCATGCAACTCTTGATCTTGGGGTTGTAAGTTGGAGTCCCATGTTGGGTGTAGAGATTACTTAAAAATGAAATCTTTTTTTTTTTAATTAAATCTTAAATTTTTTTTTAAACCCACATATTGTCTAATTGTGTCAGGTATGAGGGGCTTGAAAGTTTGTGGGTGCTAACATCTTCTCACAGAGATTCCTCCTGCCTCCTCCATTTCTAGTTGAAACCCCTCTACCTGGTATTTAAACTTTGACTAAGCCAGGATCATCCCCACTGCCATGAATTTATTCATTTCTCAACTAAGAATGGCCTGCTCATTTTTCTTGACTCACTCAAATTTTGTCCATCCTTCAGGGCCTACTCTCCCATGATTGCATTTTTCAGACAAAATTCAGATGTGTCTTCCTGGGATCATATTCAGAATTTTTTGCTCTAAAACCTTAGTGATTCCCTAAAGAAACTAGCCACACAATAACAGAAAGCACAGATATCTAGGAAATATTTTCTGACCAAGGTTTCAGCTTACTTGCTGGATTAGGGAATCAAAAGGAGATTTGCAAATCTTTGTGTAATCTTTCAGACTGTTAGTGTTAAGTCATTAGCAATCTGCATGAAATCATGCCAGAGTAAGGCAGGAGGTAGGGCAAAAGTGACCAAGGCCAGTAAACCTGTCATGCAGGAGGAGTCTCCTGGCTTGTTTTAGACTCGGCTAAATCCAGGCATTAATAAGGTCATTAAACAGTTTAGTTGTTCTGTCCTGACACTGTATCTCCAGAATGGCTTTAGACTTTCCTCCAGCTACGCCTTTGCCCGCGTGTTTGGTTATCAACACAGTTCCTTCAACAATAACCCTTTGGTTTTCTCCCTGCCCTGCTGTAACTCTTTGTGATAGCGACTCTGGAAGTTATCCTATCAATGAAGCCACCACATCCACTGGGACAGCTTCCTGCCCAAGATAGCACCCCTGCTGATTGTGGCCGGCAGAGACTTCCAGAGTTAGCACGTATGTCTTGAGAAGTCAGAATCTTAGGGAGGTCATTTCTGTCCAAGTTGAGATTCCCCAAGAGTGAACAGCTAAGGTAGATATAAAGAAGAAAGAAACTTCCATTTATAGGACTTGGTATGCCAGGTATTAATGCTGGTACAGTTAGTCCTTACAATAATCTTGTTGAGGACATAGAGACTTGAAAAAGTTAGGTAATTTTCCCAAGGTCATATTATTTCAGAGCTAGAATTGCAATTCAGGTCTGGGCCACTTCAAAGCCCTTCTTTCCACTGTGCACTTTTTTTTGTTTGTTTGTTTTTGGTTTGTTTGTTTTTAAAAGATTTTATTCATTTATTTATTTGACAGAGAGAGAGCACAAGCAGGGGGAGTGGCAGGCAGAGGGAGAGGGAGAAGCAGGCTCCCCGCTGAGTAGGGAGCCCGATATGGGGGCTCGATCCCAGGACCCTGGGATCATGACCTGAGCCGAAGGCAGACGCTTAACCAACTGAGCCACCCAGGTGCCCCCTCCTTTTTTTTGAAGATTCTATTTATTTATTTGACAGAGAGAGACACAGTGAGAGAGGGAACCCAAGCAGGGGGAGTGGGAGACGGAGAAGCAGGCGTCCCGCAGAGCAGGGAGCAAGCAGGGAGCCCGTTGTGGGGCTCGATGCGGGGCTCCATCCCAGGACCCTGGGACCATGACCCAAGCAAAAACAGATGCTTAATGACTGAGCCACCCAGGCGCCCCTCCACTGTGCACTTCTGCTTGTCTGGCACTGAAGAAGCACAAAGCCCACGGAGAGTGCCAGAGAAGGGAGCAGCTCAGTGAGCTGGGCTATTTGCTCTCTGAACTGTTTTTACTGCTAGGTGAGTGTAGGGATTTTGGACTTACCCATGGTGATTATAATCAGATGGCTTCTAGAAACTGTAGGTGAATAAATCTGCCCTCCAGGGATTCTGGAACAACAACAACAAAAAGATGGGATTTCCTCCTAAATGTGAATGGAAAGAATAAAATAAATAAAGGAAGGCAACACTATGCTCCAGTCTTTGGAGAACAACTTCTAGGTCAGTAATTTTATACCAATGGCTACTGCAGACATAGGGATCTCTGCCACTGTGACACAGTTACCTTTCTCATTGACAGCACCCCTTAGGTTGAAGCACCGTGAGACACAGGATAAATGCATGCCATCAATCAGATATTGGCTTGCTATTTTCTATGAATTTGACACATCCCTGTTTTCCCATATGCCTTGCCTCTTCCTGCTACACATTGCCTTCCCACTCTCCCTCCCCCTCTTCATTTGTCACCTTCTGTTCCCTCCCCTGCTTCTTCTGCTTTCAATTTAGTGTTGTTAAATGTTTTAAGTGTGAAATCACATGCATAATACTAAGGGTCTTCAAGAGAACAATAGAAATATATAATCCATCACTCTGTGTATGTGTACGTGTCACTGTGTGTGTGTGTGTGTACGTGATTATGGTGCATGACCATAGTAATAATAATATAGCATGAGACCAGAAAAAAATGTAGGACGGGTGAGTTAAGGTGTTAATAAAAACACAGAGTATGTCTCAGGGCACTCTAACCGTCCTTCTTTGGACCTTGATATCCACTGCTATCCGTGTATCATTACAAAAGCACTGGCAAACGCAAGAAGCTCTGATAATTATTTTGCAGAGTAGTGTAAAGGTCTGTGTGGCTCTGAAATGTTCTGAATATATCAGCATGACAACACAGCATCTCCTTGGTAGATATAGTAAGGATGTGGATAAATTAGAGCATTATATATTTCTTTGATGTTAAAGAACCTCAGGCACTACATAGATGACAACCAAATTTACAGACAGAGATCTCAAGCTCAGTAATACATAGTGTCCTTTGTATGAGTAGTCTTTAAAAAACTGATGATCTCTGAGACAGGGTTCATAGTACAGTAATACCTGAATTAATACAAATCTCCCTGAATCAAAGGTTCAAGTATGAACATGGTTGGGATAATAGCTGCTGTCCTTAGCACAAGGTCAATAGAAGGAACAAATGAAGAAGACAAATGGTGATTATTTTTTCAAGTAAATCATTTCTAGATGACATAAAGGCATATTGTGGACACTGGCAAAGAGCTCAGTGGGTTGGGGAGCGAGGGGAAGGTGGGGTGCTGCTGGGTTTGATCTTTTTTGCCTCCAAGAGAAAACTGAACATCCAAACACTCCAGGATTGAGAATGCAAAAGCACAAACGGAGAAATGAGCAAGGAGAAAAATTCCTTCCCAAAACAATTACAGAAAGGAATCTACTTTTGGAAAGATTTCCCAATCCTTCCTGTATTACTTAGTGACAGGACTTGTAGTGGAGACAGACTCAGCAAGAGATAACTGCAAGTCAATGTGACAAATGCTATAATACAGCTATATAGAAACTGCTATGGTGGTAAAAGAATCCTTTCCTTGACTCTGAGATGTGAGGATTTTAGGGAAAGTTCCAGAAAAGAGGTTATGTTAGGACAGATATTAAATCTTGAGTTGGAGTTTGGGCAGAATGGCAGGGTGGGAACTCAGATGGTAGGGAAAGTATATGTAAATACAAGGAATGATAAGGATGATGATAAGGAAGTCAGCGATGAGGACAGGGCATGTTGCAGGGACTGCTTAGAACAGAGTTCTGAAATATCTGATAGGGTGAGGTACTGAGGCATTTTGTAAGCCGGTCTATAGATTTTGGACCTGGGGCTAACCTTAGGCAGAAGTGTGACATGATCAGATTTTTATTTTTAAAAGGTAAGTTGGAAAACAGTGTAAATCATGAATTATGATGGTGGTGAGATTTTGGTTAACAAATGAAACTACTGAATAGATACTGAGGAGTTAAAGCAATCAAACTTATACTGGAAGTTTAGAGAAAGTGAGGAGGTGGAGATTCCAGGTAGACAGATTAGAGTGTTAGGAAGGAGAAGAGACAAGTAAGACATTAATATTTCTCTGCCTGAGGGACAAAGTAGATGATACTTTTAACTAAGGCAGAAAATATAGCCCAAATGTTAATTTTTCAATAGCCTTCCATCTGATAGCAGCAGACCCTCAGCGTCCTCCACAAAGCTTTCATTTTTTTTAATGTACCCACAAGCCAGTAAGTCAACTGGAATCCTTATGTTGCACCTCCCATGTCCTTTTTCTCTAGATTGGGCTCCCACTCACTCACATCTGCTGCCTGCAAAGTAATTTGGAACAACTTCTCCATCTGCCATGAGAACATGCCTTGTCAATGACCATCTCAAGGACACTATTTCTAAATGACCCTATGACGTCCATGTTTCCATCCTCCAGAATGGCACTGTGTTTCATGCCAAGGCAGAATACTGGGCAAATTTGGGCTCACCCACTAGAATTTCTCCTCCATTAGAATGTATACTCTATAACTGCAGAGATTTTTGTGTTTCATTTACTGCAATATCTTCTGTATCTACAATAGTGCCTGGCACATAACAGCGGCTCAATAAATATTTTTTTTTAATTAAACTTAAGGTTATTATAGCCTCACATGCAATTTTAAGATATAATACAGAGAGATCCAATGTACCCTTTAGTAATTTCCCCCAATAGTAACATCTGGAAAAACTATAAGACAATAACACAACCAGGATATTGACATTAAAGCAGTCAAAATACAGAACATTTCTGTCACCATAAAGATTCCTCATGTTGCCCTTTTATAGTGTCACACAATCCCTCCAAAGGAAAGTTGCTACAAATATTGCTATCAAATGAGGCCTATAAGAAGCAACTGTAAAAGACTGGAGAAAATCTAGAAGAATTCTATATTAAATTGTTTCATAATTAATTTAATTTTTACATCAGTTTAAAGAAACTTAAATGTGACAAACTGAGGCTGTGGTTTAAAGAAAAACAAAGATTTCTAATCAGTGCAGCTAATTAGTTTTGGCCCTAAATCAAAAGATTGGCAAATCATTTTTACTTATAGTATATTTATTTAGGTTAAAATAGAATTAAAGATATATACACTTCTGTTAGGATTATTATTCCATGAAATCCTGCCATTTGCAACAACATGGATGGAACTAGAGTGTATTATGCTAAGTGAAATAAGTCAGTCAGAGAAAGACAAATATCATATGATTTCACTCATATGTAGAATTTAAGAAACAAAGCAGATGAACGTAGGGAAAGGGAAGCAAAAATAAAATGAGATGAAAATTGAGAGGGAGGCAAACCATAAGAGACGCTGGACTCCAGGAAACAAACTGAGGGTTGCTGGAGGGCAGGTAGGTGGGGGGATGGGGTAACTGGGTAATGGGCATTAAGGATGGCACTTGATGTGATGAGCACTGGGTGTTATATGCAACTAATGGATCACTAAATTCTACCTCTGAAACTAATTTTTTAAAAAAGATTATTATTCCATGTTTTATAAAACTTTTTCATTAAACAACTACTGATCCCAATCATCTTGAATAAAACGCCTTCTGCCAGAGTCCATCAGTGTGGTTAAGTCATTCACTCTCAAAATGAGGATCAAACTTAGTTCAAAGGAACTGTTGGGCACAAATGCCCTCTCTCCTGTTTCACTTTTCTGCTGTTCAACCCTTCCTCTCATCCTGAGTTTTGTTCTCTCCCAATTGCAAAACAAAGATGTCCATGAATATGATTTAAAATACTGATGTGAGATGCTAAGCAGGGAAGGTCAACATCTTTAAGTGGCAGCGAGCCACAAATGCTCTCTTACTTTAAAAAAAAAAAATGAAGCAACAGGAAGTGTAGGGGGAGTTGGCAATCAGAAAATGGGTTCAAGATTGAAGATGATATGTTTTAAGACTTGTCCTCTTTATATCCATCCTACCAGGAGCCAAACTTGGTCATATGACTCCCCTGCTTGGCTCCCCATACCTAAAGACAATGTCCAAAGTCACTCACATGACCTATTGAGATACTCTGTGTTCTGATACCTGGCCATTTCTCCAGTCTTTCACCTGCTGTTTCCTGCCATGTACTTCCCTCTCCAGAGAAACCAACTGACATTTTCCTACACACACTAAGCTGTGTCTCCCCTCAGAACTTCTATTGGTGCTATTTCTTCTACCCTGACTGCCTCCTCATACCGACCTTTGCCCCTTACTTACTCTGACTAGAGCCTGATTCTTATTCATTTAATAATTACTCACTTTACTCATTACTTCTTCCACAAAGCTTTCCTGGAAGTCTCCTCTGACAATTACTGAGTTAGATGACTTGAGTCTATTAATCAATATTCTTTTTCTCCAAGCCACAGAAACTCAATTCAAATGAGCTTAGGAGAACAAAGAAAATCTGTGTCACTCAAAAAGAAATTATAGGAAGAACATCCCATGGGAAAAGATGTCCATTTTACTGTGAAAATAGGCACTATTATACTTAATACATGGTATTATAATCTGTTTATGTTTCTATCTTCCTCAGTCTATATGCCTGAAGATACTTATCTTAGGTTTTTCCAATGCCAAATATAATGTCCAGTGTGGTCACTTAAATACATGTTGGTTTAATAATAGTCAGTTAAACACATGTTGTTTTAATAAAGGAAATCATTACATTTTGGTGGAAAATTCAGAAAAGTGATATCTAGAGGGAATATTCTATATACAGGAGATCTTGTTTATCAGTACAGATGAAGAACTTGATGCGGCGCCTGACTGGGCTCAGTCGGTGGAGCAGACTCTTGATCTCAGGGTTTTGAGTTCAAGCCCCTTATTGGGTGGAGATCACTTAAAAAAATAAAAATCTTTTGAAAAAAAGAACTTGATGAATAGTTTCAGAATGAAAAGAAAATTTATAAAAAATACCTTTAAGGACAGATGATGATTCTAGACTTATATTTTAACCTTGGGGAAAAACAGGATGCCTTTCCATCGAGATGGGAGGAAAGGAGGTAAAGGTCAGTGATGATGCAAGATCAGAAGTGAGGAGATGAGTTGAAAGAACTTGTGCCTGCTGGCTACTCTCTTCCCTCAAAGATAATGTCATCTGCTTCAGAGCGAGAAGACAGTGGTATTTGGAACTGAGGTAGGAGGACTGACAAAAGTACTAACTTGTAGGAAAAACTTCTCAGGAAAATGGGACCAGTTTCTTTCAAGGGACAAGGACAAGTGAAGTGGAGGGAAGATTTAATACCTGCTTTACCACAGACCCCATGCCTCACAGCATAGCCACAACAACCTGGCCAGGAAATTCCGTGAATGTCCACGTGTCACTTTACCCACTAAGTTGGCTCTTCCTAGAAAGCAGTCCCTTCTACTTACCTCTATACTTATACCCACATTTTTCCCCATCTTTAACCTCCTTTCCCTCTTCCTCTGAATATGCTCAAGTCTTACTCATCCTAAAAAAAGAAATCTTTTGTTTCCCTGCAACTCCAATCTTTCTCCTTCTCATCCCCAGAATTTTTGAAGAGTCGTACTTATTCCCTCTCTCCTTTTACTTACTTTCCATTCACTCTCTCATCCACTGCTCTTTGATTTTGGCTCCAATGCTACTGAACCAGCTTTTACAAAGATCACTATCATCTAGTTACAAAGAACCGTAGCCTTTTTTCTTAATCTTCCTTCTTTCTGGCATTTTGGAAAGCTGTTGAGCCCACTGACAAGCCCCTCCTTTGAAGTATTCTCATCCTCTGGCTCTGGACATAGCAATCAGAATCACCATACAAAATAAGACACGATAGTGGTACGATGCAAAACCTGTGGCCTGAATCCAGGCTATGCAGTTTCCCCACTGTGTGGTGTTGGAGAAGTTATTTGGCTTCTCCACATATCCATTTATGTAGCTACAAAACAGATATAATACCCACTTAGCAGTAATGCCTTCAGAACTTAATCATGTGACACTTAAGAAGTGTCAACTTCTTAACTTAAGTGTCACACTTAAGTAGTGCCAACTACATACCAGGTACTCTCTTGAGTGCCTGGTATACATTAGTGGAAAAAGAAAAAGACAAAAACCCCTGCATTATTCAGCTGGGAAAGGGAGACAATAAATAATAAATATAATAAATATGTGTATGGTATGGTATGGTAGAGGATGATGATGATATAGAAAAATAAAAATTATGGAGGGGGATTAGAAGAATCACAATGGTGGAATGGACTGCGATTTCAAATAGGGAAGCTAAGGTATCGAGAAAATGACCTCTGAGCACAAATTTTGGAGGGAAGGGAATTAATCATGTAGAAATTTGAGAAATAAGAGTTCAAGGCAGAAGAAACAGACTGTGTAAAGTCAGCAGGAGATGCATTCAGAGAGGTAAGGAGAGTGGAGTGTGCTCTGGTAGGTCATTATGAGTAAACTGTCTTTTATTTTGAGTGAAATTGAAAACCTATGCAGGGTCTTGAGTGAGAGGTAACATAATATCTAAATGCTATAGCAAGCCCACGGTGCAGATGTGTAGAGAACAGACTACCTGGGCTAAGTACAAAAGCCAGAGTTCAGGGAGCTCTTGCAACAATCCTGGTGAAAGACAATGGTAGTATGTATCAGAAAGATGGTGACAAGTTGGCGGAATGTGGTAGGAAGTGATTGGACTGTCAGGCAGATTTTGAAGGTAGAAATTCAAGTACTTTCTAATATGGTTGACTCTAAGAGGAACAAAAAAGAAATGCATCGTCCCAAGATTGGGTTGGCCTGAGCAACTGAAAATGAAGTTCACATTTTCTGTAATGGAAAAGACTATCAGAGGGAATGAATGTCACATCGTAAAATTTTTATGTCAAAATACTCCGCTGTGCTTTTAAGACAATGTACACATCCCCCTCCTTATCACATAGTGTTACAGCATTCTTGAAGTAAATTTATCTACAAAATATCATTTGTTTTGATATTTATAACCGTTTTTTAGAAGGGCAGGAAAGATATTATTCCCCATGTAACAGATGAGATGACTAAGGCTCAAAAGAGCTATGAGATTAACCTAAGGCCCCAATGTGGTTAGAATGGATTATACAATAGAATACTGGGTTGGTTTTTTTTTGTCTCTTTATCTGGTTAACTTTAGATCATACAGTATTTTCTAAGAATGGGGGCAGTGCCAGATAACTTCAAGACCATGCAGTCCAAACCCTTCTACATTATACCTGATGAAACTAATTCAAGAACATAAGCAGCCTACTTTAAGTCACCCTGTTTTTGCTTTTGAAACCTCCTAGGGATTCCCAAAGACTAGATTGAGACTCCGTTTTGGTATGCTGAATGACTAATGCACTACATTTTTCGATCAGAAAAATGCCCAGTGGTATAGGAAGGAAACCAGAAGAAAGTAATGTCCTAGGAGCCAAATGAAGAAAGTGTATGAGGGAGGGCAATCTACCTCACCAAATGCTGCCAAGCAAGAAGGCTGAAGCCTGAGAATTGGCCATTGGCTTTAGCAACATGACGATCACTGGGGACCTAGACATGAGCAGTTTCAGGGTAGAACCAAAAGCCTGACTGGAGAGGCTAAACATGAAGAAAAGAGAAAACTTGAAAGCAGCAAACAGTTCATTACAAATTGAAGCATTGAAAAATGAAATCAAAAGAAAATCTTTTTCTCTCTTTTTTATTTCTTTTTACTTATTTTATTTAAATTCAATTAGTTAACATATAGTGTATCATTAGTTTCAGACGTAGAGTTCAGTAATTCATTGGTTGCATATAACACCCAGTGCTCATTACATCAAGTGCCCTCTTCAATGCCCATCACCCAGTTTCCTGATCCCTCCCCCCACACCTCCCCTCAAGCAACCCTCAGTTTTTTTCTTATAGTTAAGAATCTCTTTTAGTTTGCCTCCCTCTCTGATTTCGTCTTACTTTATTTTTCCCTCCCTTCCTCTATGATCCTCTGTTTTGTTTCTTAAATTCCACATATCAGATAAAGGGCTAGTATCCAAGATCTATAAAGAACTTATCAAACGCAACACCCAAAAAACAAATAATTCAGTCAAGAAATGGGCAGAAGACATGAGCAGATATTTCTCCAAAGAAGACATACAAGTGGCCAACACGTGAAAAAACGCTCAACATCACTCAGCATCAGGGAAATATAAATCAAAACCACAATGAGATACCACCTCACACCAGTTAGAATGGCTAAAATTAACAAGTCAGGACAAATGGTGGCAAGGATGTGGATAAAAGGGAACCCTCTTACACTGTTGGTGGGAATGCAAGCTATTACAGCTACTCTGGAAAACAGTATGGAGGTTCCTCAAAGAGTTAAAAATAGAGCTACTCTATACACCCCCAGCAATTGCACTACTAGGTATTTACCCAAAAGATACAAACGTGATCCAAAGGGGCACCTGCACTCCAATGATTATGGCAGCAATGTCCATAATAGCCAAATTATGTTAAGAGCCCAGATGTCCATCGACAGATGAATGGATAAAGAAGAAGTGGTGTGGGGCACCTGGGTGGCTCAATCGGTTAAGCAACTGCCTTCGGCTCAGGTCATGATCCCAGGGTCCTGGGATCGAGCCCCGCATCGGGCTCCCTGCTCCGTGGGAAGCCTGCTTCTCCCTCTCCCACTCCCCCTGCTTGTGTTCCCTCTCTTGCTGTCTCTCTGTCAAATAAATAAATTAAAAAATCTTTAAAAAAAAAAAGAAGTGGTATGTATACACACACACACACACACACACACTGGAATATTACTCAGCCATCAAAAAGGATGAAATCTTACCATTTACATCAATGTTGATAGCATTGGAGGGTATTATGCTAAGCTAAATAAGCCAATAAGAGAAAGACAATTATATGGTTTCCCTTTTTTAAAAATGGGGGTAGGTCTTCTGTGGGAACAGCCTAGTAGAAAGGAAAAAAATACTGGTAATATAGGAGATAGAGGTAAAAACTATGGGGATAATGCCCTTTTGCAATAAAACCATGCAAAAGGGATGAAATCTAGTGCCCAAGGGGAGAGACTGACATTAGAATAAGATGTGTGTAGTTCTTCTGTGTAACAGATAAGAAAATAAAGTATACAGATACAAAGGCTGTTGGGCAAGTAGATCAGGGGAGTCTGCAGAAGTTCCTCTGAGTGCTTATAAGTACACAGTGAGGTAGGAAACAGGTCATATGAAGAAAGTGGGAGAAGAAGTGGGGGAAGAAAGGGAGAAGAAGCTGGAAGTTAGAGGAGGGAGAAAGTGGGAGAGTGAACGAACTAGGCAAAGACAGCATGATTATCAGGTACTTGGTGTGCCTGGTCCAGAGCCATGGGTGTGTCCACAGTCTGGGGTGGTCCACAGTCCAGTCACTGCACCCCAGGTTCCCTGTGTGTTGAGCAAGTGGTAGCTATTATTATTGTGTTATTCAAAAGCACCCTCTCCCTTAATAAAGGTATTAGAGAACACTGAATTAACTATCAGAAAATTGTTTGACATATTTTTTAGGCAGAAATTTGAAAATTTCCTCTTTAATGTCCAATTTCTTGGCATTTCTATAATCCTTTATATTTGCAAATTGTTCCCTAGTCATGCTTATTGTGTATGCTTCACCATATCCCTGACTTACACATAGAATAAAATCAAGTTAGGTAAATCAGAGGAGGCACAATGCTTTGTTCAGTCAGTACTTGGCAGCAGTGAACAGAGAGGAATTAGTCATCGTGGATTCAACAGTTAAGAGCAGCATTTCCTCACAGTATACTCTGTGGACCATTCATCCCAGCAGATGTTCCATGAGTCAAGAGTTCTAAGGTCAAATAAGTATGAGAACTCTACATGCTATATCTCAACTTAGATTGTTAGTGTTCATCAGCATCTCTGTTTACCCCTGGTGTTAAAGAGATCTGCTTAACTTACTTAATCTTGCACTTCTGAGGCTTATTTGACCACAAAATTCCTTTATTTATTTATTTATTTTTTAAAAGCTGAGTCCACTTTAACGGGTCTATGTAGCAGTCATCGATACAGCCAATTCTCATATCCATCCATCCCTTCTCCCTCATTAGCCCAATCCAGCCTTAGCTGGGCACACTGCTACTTAGCCAAGAGATTAGATTTCCAGCTCCCCTTGCTGTGGGTCTTGGCCACACAGCTAAGTTCTAACCAAGGAGATGTAAGTGGAAATGATACGTGTGACAACCTAGAAATAGCCTGAAAGGTAAGGAGCATGCCTTTCTTTGTGCCACTCCCTTCCTCCTTTTGGCTGATCAGAATGCACAGTGATGGTTTCAGCCGTAGTAGCTGAATCTCTAGAATGTTCACTAAAGACCAGAAAGCTGCAAGACAGCAAAAACCTGGCTCCTTGATCATTGTGGAGCACTGCATGAGCCACAGAGTGCCTAACTTCCAACTCCTTTAAGTGAGAGAGAAATATCTTTGATTTGGTATACAGGCTGTTGTTTTGTTTTGTTTTTTTCTGTTACACCAGGCTGAATCAAGCCCTAACTAATACAGTGTAACACCTCTCAGAGGACACTTAGAGAAGTGCTGGTCAGCCACGGAAACTTTGGGCCTCTTTCCCCCAACATGTATGTCTTTGTCTGCCTCCACACACACGGAATCTTGGTTTCTGTCTGGTTTTTACATTTGATTCCAAATATTTGCAAACAAAAGGCACCAGGTTAATGGAAAGAACAATGGCCACATCACACAATAAGCTAACTCTGCTTCTTGACCTTAGGTAAGTACTCTAAAATCTCTGTTCCTCAGTTTCCCTGAAGGTATCGAAGAAATAGTATATTCTTGGGGCCCCTGGGTGGCTCAGTCGTTAAGCATCTGTCTTCGACTGGGGTCATGGTCCCAGGGTCCTGGGATCAAGCCCCGCATCGGGCTCCCTGCTCAGTGGGGAGTCTGCTTCTCCCTCTCGCACTCCCCCTGCTTGTGTTCCCTCTCTCACTGTCTCGCTCTCTGTCAAATAAATAAATAAAATCTTAAAAATATATATATTGAAAAGAAAAAGAAAAAAAAGAAATAGTATATTCTTTGCCTCACAGTGTTGTTATAATAATAAAATATACACACACACACACACACACACAAAAACACTGAATGTAGCATACTACACAAAAGCTCTTCCTGCTATTACACCGACCAGAGGGAGCTCCGGTCCAAACCTACTAATGCATAGGTATGCACACCTGAGCTCTCTCACATCATTTCTCTAGATGTCACTTCTCTGTGGACAGGTAGAACCAGAAAGCCTCCTTGGTCCCATTCCAATGCAAATTCTACGTGCAAATGGCATTCTTGGAATCTTAAGGCTAGAATGCAACCTTTGGGAGACTCTTTTAAGTCTGTGTCTCTACATTAAGGTGAGATAACATTATCTTGGAAATATAAATTTATTAGCTTATACAGACCTTGAGAGAATAAATTCTAAATCCCCACCTTCAAGAGAATATCTGAGAGTTTAACAGTTCTCACTATAAGAAAATCACTCCTCAGAATTAAATTTAAATTCTTTACTCTAAGTCTCAGGTTCTCTTGTGCATACTTTGATAGTCAGCAAAAAACTGGTACAATTTGTTCAACATTTACCCTTTATGTGTTTGATGACAGTTCATAAGACAATCTTCATGTGAATATTGAGTCTAAAATTCACACTTGCCATGGCAACTGTTGTTTCTATATTTAAAAAAACAAATCATGCAGGATATCCAACTCACTGATGAGGACTTTCATGAACATAATACAAGTACTTTATTTCTAAAGTTACGGATATTTAGAAATCTATTTTTAAGAAAGATTGGGTAACAAATTTGCAAATCAAAACATGCTTTAAAGCTAAAATTATCATTTCTAAACTAAGTAGCTGAAAAAAATAAGACTATTTAGTTAAAATAGGTACATACATTATTCAAATGATAGAGTTAACATTTTAAGCTTAAAATAACTGAAAAACAAATGTCTAATTGATATTCATTTATTCTTGTCACTATATAACCAGAACAGTGCAAACTAGTTTTGTATGGCATCATTCACAGAAAGAGTATTCCAACATCCTTTACAAAATTAAAATAACGGATAATATTAATTTTGTTTGTTTTCAGTTTCTGGGACATGTCTGACATATATTACCAGATATATTCAGTCTCACTTTGCTATTTTTATTATAAATCCTGATGAAGGGTGTTAGCATTGCACTCAACAAAATCCATTAAATGATTGATTTTCTTAAACCAATCTGAAATTAGCCTAGTAAAATGGAGTTACTTAAAAACATTAATTAAATGTCTGTGTTTGCTTATCAACTCTGAACCCCTGTGCACTATTTAACTGCATAACTCTACAGAACTGGTAGTCTCCATTTTTCTCTATTGACGAACTTACCTTTACAAGATCTGAAATGCCAAGAAAGTAGTTGAAGTTAGAAGTAGGGAGAGGGGGGCTATGAAAGTCAATTTTGGGGGCACTGGGTGGCTCAGTTGGTTGGGTGTCTGACTCTAGATTTTGGCTCAGGTCATGATCTCTCACTGTGTGGAGTCTGCTTAAGATTCTCCCTCTCCCCCTACCCCCCCCATTCACATGTACTCTCTCTCTCTCTCAAAAAAAAAAACACAAAAACAAAAAAAAATTAAATTAAAAATTTTTAAAAAGTCAATTTTTGTATATAAAGGTATTGTGGAAATGAGATTGAGTTTTCTGTTAGAAGAATGAGTTACAAGTAATGAAAGAAGGCTAGAGTGAAATCTATGGTGGTAGATTAAAATCAAAGGTATCTTAACAGTTTTTAATATAAAAAACGAATAGACATAGGAATAAGTACAGGTATGTCTATATGCATAGGTTAGTTTACATACATATATTGCCCAGGTATATCCACTGAGAAAACCTAAGTAGCAATACTAGTCCAGTAGTAATGAGAATATCTAGCTCCCAAATCTTAGTTTCTAAATACTTTTATCCAGTGAAAAATACCCAGAACTCTTGGACGAAGAGTGGATTCCAGGGCCAATGTAGGAAAAATATGAGACAATTCTGGAATATCTTGTGATACCAAAAGGAAAGGAAATGCTAGAAAATGATGAGAATCTTGGGGTGCCTGGGTGGCTCAGTCGTTAAGCGTCTGCCTTCGGCTCAGGTCATGATCCCAGAGTCCTGGGATCGAGCCCCACATCGGGCTCCCTGCTCCGTGGGAAGCCTGCTTCTCCCTCTCCCATTCCCCCTGCTTGTGTTCCCTCTCTCGCTGTGTCTCTCTCTGTCAAATAAATAAATAAAATCTTTAAAAAAAAAAAAAAAGAAAATGATGAGAATCCATTAAAGAACAACTTGAAGAATTTTGGTGGCCAAATCTGGGTCAATTTCAACAATGACATAACTGATATATTGGGTTATAATCTACAGTTCATAGTGATATAAACAAATAATTGAATAAACATATAAATGAGAAGTGATGGCTTTTATTACAGTCAAATTCTAATTGATAGATGTAGAAGGAATGAAGGAAATAGAAAAACACCCTTAGGCAAACACCACAGTAATAGTTATTGCAGGCAAGAGTCACAGATGGATGCTAACATTGGTAGATAAAAATATGATAAGAAACAGGATATTTGCATCATTTCAAAATATCTCTTCACAAAACACTTATTAATTACAAATGAAAAAAATAGCCTTACAGTGAAGAAACATGGCAGATCCTATCTTAAACAAGCGATGAAAATTGGAATTGCATAAGATCTCATGAATTAAGCGATGTCTTAATACTATACCTCCTGATAAGATATACTGAAGAGATTTCAACATTGCTTCTGTGATATTCTTGCCAAAAAATGCATAACTTGAATTTAATCATGAGGAAACATCAGATAAACCCAAATCAAGTGACATTCTACAAAATAACTGGTTCCTGCTCTTCAAAATGTCAAGGTCATAAAAGATAAACAAAGAAGAATTATAATACATTTGAGAAGGCTAACAAAATATAACAACTTAAGGCAAAGTGGGACTCTGGATGAAATCTTGGACTAGAAAAGTGGCACTAGTGGTCCAACTGGGAAAATTCAAAGTCTCTAGATTAGTTAATGATATTATTATACAAATGTTTATTTTTTTTGCTGTCATTAATTTTATTGTGATTATGCAAGATGCTAACATTAGGGGAAGCTGGGTTAATAGTATATAAAAGCTCTCTCTTTTTGCAACTTTTAGTAAGCGTAAGATGATTTCAAATTAAAAATAAATTTAAAATAAGTCCATCTCCATCTCCATGCCCATGAGCTTCAGGTGACAATACTTTACTTTGTGTTGTGGTTGTCTCTTGCTGTGAAATAAACCACTCCAATCTTGACATAAAACAACATTTATTATTATGTCTCATTTTTAGGGGTATTAATATGAAATCACCTTACGCTTGCTAAAGTTGCAAAAATAGCACAGAGAGTTTTTATATACCATTCACCAAACTTCTCCTAATGTTAATTTCTTATATAACCGTAATAAAATCAATGAGCCTAAAAATGAACATTGATACAATAATACTATTATTATTATGTGTCACGATTGTAGGGGTTGATTGGACTAGACTGGGTGGTTCTCACTCAGAGTCTTCCATGTGGCCAAGTTCAGACAATGACACTGGCTGGAGTTATCTGAAGGCTACAATGACCATACTTGTGGTATATGTTCTGCATTTTGGGAAACACTGATTTACCTGAACTCTCTCCAACATGAGCATTCTTGATTGTTTACATTCTCTTGCTATAGTCATTGTTCCCTCTCTAATAGCGATTTTATAATTATTTTGGGGGGATTTTATAAAATATTTGCAAAAGACACATTTACTAAAAGAGTGCTACTCAAAATATACAAAGAACATTTAAAACTCAACAATAAGAGATGGGTTAGCCTGGTGGTGGGTATTGAGGAGGGCACATTCTGCATGGAGCACTGGGTGTTATGCACAAACAATGAATCATGGAACACTTCATCTAAAACTAATGATGTAATGTATGGGGATTAACATAAGAATAAAAAAAATTAAAAAAAATAAATAAAATAAAATAAAATAAAATATACTTAAACAATGAAAAAAAAAAAAAACTCAACAATAAGAAAACAACCCAGTTAAAAAATGGTCAAAAGACCTGAAAAGGCACCTCATCAAAGATATGCAGAGGGAAAGTAGCCATATGAAAAGATATTCAATGTCATATGTCACTAGGCAATTACAAATTGAAACAACAATAACATACCATTACACACCTATTAGAATGGTCAAATACAAACACTGACAATACCAACTGGTTGTGAGGACATGGAGCAACATTCACTGCTGGTGGGAATGCAAAATGATACAGCCACTTTGGAAGACATTTTGGTGGTTTCTGATAAAAGTAAACATCCTCTTACTATATAATCCTGCAATCACACTCCATAGTATTTACCTAAGTGAATTGAAAACTTGTATTCACATGAAAATAACTCTATCCATATTTATTCATCATTGCTAAAACTTGGAAGCAACTAAGGTGTCCTTCAGTAAGTGAATGGATAAACTGTGGTACATCCAGGCAATGGAATATTAATCAGTGCTAAAAAGAAATGATCTATCCAGTCATGAAAAGACACAGAAAAAACTTAAATGCATATAACTAAGTGAAAGAAACCAATCTGAAAAAGCTACATACTGAATGATTTTAACTATGTAACCTTCTGGAAAAGATAAAACTATTGAGACAGTAAAAAGATCACTGTTTGCCAGGATTAAAGTGGAGGGAGGGGTGAATAGGCAGAGCACAGAGGATTTTTAAGGCAGTGAAACCATTCTGTATAATAGTACATTGATGAATACATGTTATTATGTATTTGTCATCCATAAAATGTACAACACGAAGTGAAAACTAATGAAAAGAAAAAGAGTGAACCCTAATGTAAACTAAGGACTTTGGGTGATAACAATGTGTTAATATAGGTTAATTGATTGGAATAAATGCATCACTCTAGTGTAGGATGTCAATAGTTGGGGAGGTTGTACATGGGTGAGGACAAGGGGTATATCTGGAGAATTCTGGTACTTCCCACTCAGTTTTGCTGTGAACCTTAAAACTGATCTAAAAAATAAAGTTTATTAATTTTAAATTTTAAAAAATAAAAATGGGCAAATATGATATTGTATGGAAATTCTTCTTAAGCAAAATACAAAAAGTGCCAACTACAAATGAAAAGACTGATACATCTGATTACATTAAAATAGAAACTTCTGTTAACAGAACATCATAAACAAATTTTTTTTAAAAAAGCTACAATCTGCAAGAAGATATTTGTAATTCATGCATGTCCAGAACACATGTAGAGAAAAATACAAATTATTCAATAGAAAACAGCAGAGAAATGAATAAAAATTCACAAAGGAGGGAACCGAAATGACGAACAGAAATAAAACAGGTTATATCCTCACTAGTAATCGAGAAAACACAAGCTAAAAACCTCAATGAGATATCATTTCACAATCATCAATTCAGTAAAAAATTTCAAAAGCCTAATATTTGGTGTGGAAGTGGAGAAATACAAAACTTCTATCCAGTGATGGGAAGATAAATTGGCATATCCACTTTACAGAACAATTTAGCAATACCTTATAAAGTTAAGATGAAAATATTCAGCTATACCTAGAGATACTTTTTCCCATGGAAACAAAAAAGTATGTACATGAAAGGTTTATTACAACTTTGTTTAACCTAAATGTCTGCCAGAAGGAAATGATAAATTGTGATATATTTATTCAATGAAGCACTATACAACGTTAAAAGGAATGAACTAGAATCACATGTATCATCATGGACTGATTTCAAAACCAGAATTAAATGAAAAAAGTAAGTTACTGAATGATATGTATAATATAATAGTATTTATTTAAATCTAGCAAATATGCAGAACAGTGCTATGTATTGTTTATAGATACATGCTGTTTTAGTTATTGTATAAAAATTTGAGATGATCCATACTAACTTGGGCTTATCTCAGGAGAGGGAGGGAAAGTTAGACTGGGGAAATGTACCCAGGGTAGTCTCAACTTTATCTATATAGTTTTATGTTATTTTTTTTTATTTATTTAAAGCAAGTAAAACAAAAGGGTTGCATTTTCTATAACATTTTTTGAAATGTTCTATGTGCTTGAAATATGTCTTAATTATAGGGAAATGTGATAAAATCAAGTAAGTAAAAAGTCTATTTTCTCTCTGCTCATTACCACCTATCCCAGCATTGGTGGGACACCGTTCCTGAATTTCCCAGTTGGGATAGGGGAAATTTTATAATAATCTGATTTTAACCAAAGTAAATGAAAGTATGAACTAAAATCAGGACATAGGGGCACCTGGGTGGCTCAGATGGTTAAGCATCTGCCTTTGGCTCAGGTCATAGTCCCAGAGTCCTGGGATCGAGCCTGGCATCAGCATCAGGTTCCCTGCTCAGCGTGGAGTCTGCTTCTCCCTCTCCCTCTGCCACTCCCCCCCACCCCGCTCACGCTCTCTTTCTCTCTGTCCCTGTCTCAAATATATAAATAAAATCTTTTTAAAAAAATAAATTAAAAATAAATAAAATCAGGACATAAATTGGTCAGAAAAATAAATGGCCACGAAAGCCCCAAACCACCATGAAAATGAAAGCATGCCTCAGGCATCATCTTTCATTATTCAGTAAGAGATGATGCCTGACAGAAACCGAGTATGCTAACACAATATTTTATTTGGTTCTCTTACTCCAACTAGTTAGTAGAGGAAATTTCACTCAGGAAGTGAAAGGCAAAATTATACAGAGATGCCATCTGAAAGTGTATGTCATTTTAGTAAACAAAAGGCTAGCCTTTCATCCTGAAATGAGAGGTTAAAAATCATACCTAA
Organism: Neomonachus schauinslandi; assembly: GCF_002201575.2. Taxonomy (NCBI): domain Eukaryota; kingdom Metazoa; phylum Chordata; class Mammalia; order Carnivora; family Phocidae; genus Neomonachus; species Neomonachus schauinslandi. Next base: position 41,542,404 of record NC_058403.1, on the reverse strand, counting down.
GTAAGAGCCTAAATTAATATGCAGTAATTTTGTACCTTGTGCTTGAAGGTGGAAGTTTTCTGCAGAAGTGGCAATGACAGAACAGAATCACCACATGATGATCCCAGAACTGAATCACCACTAGGGAAAAGAAAAAGCCAGTTATATTCCAAAGAGAAATGTGTTTGTGAAAAACTCAAAAACCCTTTGATTAGCTTCCCTACTCCTTCCTTTCTTATGCTTTTATTCATTCCTCACAGACTGGTTTACAGATATTCCAAGGCTGGAAAAGCATCCTGCATTCTTGTGCTGGACTGAAAAGGTGGAAAAGCAACACTGACCTCAAATGCTACTGTTCCAAACTGCACAGACACCCCTTCCCAACTCCCTACAGAGTGAGGCCCAAGACGGAAGGATATCTGGTCTTCTACATCCTGGAGGTTTTGCACGATCTCATTTAAATTATATTTTAGGTTTTGTTGTTACGTTTCAAGTACTCAGAAGTCACTATCGTTTTTATCAGATTTCCATTCTAGGGCTAAAGAAAGAAATCCTAAACTATTCAACTATTTACTCCTTAAAAATTTGGCTCTCACTGGGGTGCCTGGGTGGCGCAGTTGGTTAAATGTCGGACTTTTAGTTTTGGCTCAGGTTATGATCTTGGGGTCATGAGATCAAGCCCTGTGTGGGGCTCCACCCTCAGCACGAAGTCTGCTTTACATTCTCTTTCCCTCTGCCCGTCCTGCTGTTCTCTCTCTCTCTCTAAAATAAATTAACTAATTAAAAAAAAAATTGGCTCTTACATAACTGGGCTCTTGCATTGGTAGTATAAATCACTCCCAAGTAGCAGCTAATGCCATCTCCAGACATCCAGATTAAAAATGTAAAGATTCGGGGGGAGGAGCAAGATGGCATAGGAGTAGGAGACCTAAATTTCGTCTGGTCCCAGGAAATCAGCTAGATAGGTATCAAACCATTCTGAATACCTACGAACTCAACAGGAGATCGAAGAAAAGAATAGCAGCAACTCTCTGAACAGAAAAGCGACCACTTTCTGGAAGGTAGGATGTGCGGAGAAGTGAATCCGAGGTGGTATTCGGGAAGATAGATGGCGTGGGGCGGGAGCCTCCATCAGCTACTACCGGCAAGTGATAGAGCAGCAGAGCACAAAATTGGAACTTTTAGAAGTCTGCTTCGCTGAGGGGCGTCACTTCAGTGGCTAAGCAAGGGTGGAATCCTCACAGGACAGTGTGGTCTCAGGACCCTAGGGGTCACAGAAAGACCGGGGTGCCTAAGTGTGGAGGAGCTCCCAGGTGTCGGAACGGGGAAGCCGGCTGCAGAGACGGAGGCGAGGAGTGGGCTCTCAGCTCGGGGTGGCCATAAACTGTGATCCGCGGCACAGTCAGGCCACTGCTCTTCCAGCAGGGACCCAACAAGTGGCAGATCCGGGGAGACTCACCTTCCTCCGCTGGGAGGAGCGGAGTGGGAGCACACCGCAGGGATCTGCTGAGTTTGGAGACTCCACACCGAGTCGGGTGCCAGAGATAGAAACGCTCGGTCACAGGCCAGGTGAGCTCGGAGTACGGCCGGAGACCGGGGAGACAGGAGTGACTGCTTTTCTCTGGGGGCTCACTGAGGAGTGGGGCCCCGAGTTCTTGGCTCCTGCGGAGCGGAGACTGGGGGGCCGCCATTTTCACTCTCGTCCTCCAAAGCTGTAAGGAAAGCTTGCAGGGAACAAAAGCTCCCGAGAGCAAACCCGACCAGATTACTTAGCCTGGACCAGGCAAGGGCGGGGCAATTCCACTTCCAGCAAAGACATTTGGGAACCACGGCAACAGGCCCCTCCCCCAGAAGATCAGCAAGAACAGCCAGCCAAGACCAAGTATACCGATCAATGAGAATGGCAGAACTCCAGCGCTAGGGGAATGCTGCACATAGAATTCATGGGTTTTGGGCGCCTGGGTGGCTGAGTTGGTTAAGCAACTGCCTTCAGCTCAGGTCATGACCCCAGGGTCCTAGGATCGAGTCCCACATCGGGCTCCCAGCTCAGTGGGGAGCCTGCTTCTCCCTCTGACCCTCTCCTCTCTCATGTTGTTTCTTGCTCTCTAATAAATAAATAAATAAAATCTTTAAAAAAAAAAAAAGAATTCACGGGTTTTTTTCCCAATGATTCTTTAGTCTTTCAAAGTTAATTTTTTTAATTTTTTTTTCTTTTTCTTTTCTTTTTTTTTTTTAATTTTTCTTTTTGCCTATTTCAAACAACATCTTATCAATCCTTGTTTTAAAAATCTTCTTTATTTTTCATTTTTAGAGTCATATTCTATCCCTTCATAGTAGTTAACCTTATTTTTGGCATATATATATATATATATATATATATATATATAAGTTGTTCTCTCTTTAAAATTTTGAGATACAGTTTCTTCTAACAGACCAAAATATACCCTAAATCTCTAGTGTATGGCTTTGTTCTAGTCTCCTGCCTGATCACATTCTCTGCTTTTTTTTTTATTTCTCTTCTTTCTTTTTTCAACCAACTTCTTATCAATTCCTTTTATAAAATGATTTATAATTTTCATCTTTACAGTCATATTCCATCCCTTCATCGTATTTACCCTTATTTTTGTACATATATAAGCTTTTCTTTCTTTAAAATTTTGGGAGGCAGTTTCTTTTAACAGACCAAAATACGCCCAAAATCTAGTGTGTGGCACTGATCTATTCACCAGCCTGATCATATTTGATCATATTCTTTTTTTAATCTTTTTCTTTTTTTTCTTTTTTCTTTCTTTCCCTTTCTTTTAGCCCAGTTTCAGGTCTCTTCTGATTTGTTTAGTGAATATTTTTCTGGGGTCATTGTTACCCTGTTAGCATTTTGTTCTCTCATTTATCTATTCTCCTCTGGACAAAATGACAAGATGGAAAAAATCACCTCAAAAAAAAGAACAAGAGGAAGTACCAACTGCCAGGGACATAATCAATACGGACATTAGTAAGATGTCAGAACTACAGTTCAGAATGACAATTTTAAAGATACTAGCTGGGCTTGAAAAAAGCATGGAAGATACTACAGAAACCCTTTCTGGAGAAATAAAAGAACTAAAATCTAACCAAGTCAAAATCAAAAAGGCTATTAACGAGGTGAAATAAAAAATGGAGGCTCTAACTGCTAGGATAAATGAGGCAGAAGAGAGAATTAGTGATATAGAAGACCAAATGATGGAAAATAAAGAAGCTGACAAAAAGAGAGATAAACAACTACTGGATCACGAGGGCAGAACTGGAGAGATAAGTGATACCATAAGATGAAACAATATTAGAATACTTGGGATCCCAGAAGAAGAAGAAAGAGAGAGAGGGGCAGAAGGTATAATGGAGCAAATTATAGCAGAGAAATTCCCTAATCTGGGGAAGGAAACAGGCATCAAAATCCAGGAGGGACAGAGAACCCCCCCTCAAAATCAGTAAAATAGGTCAACCCCCTGACATCTAATAGTAAAACTTACAAGTCTCGGAGACAAAGAGAAAATCCTGAAAGCAGCTCGGGACAAGAGATCTGTAACCTACAATGGTAGAAACATTAGATTGCCACAGACCTATCCACAGACACCTGGCAGGCCAGAAAGGACTGGCATGATATATTTAGAGTGGCCAAGAATACTATATCCAGCTAGGTTGTCATTGAAAATAGAAGGAGAGATAAAAAACTTCCAGGACAAACAAAACTAAAGGAATTTGCAAACACGAAACCAGCCCTACAAGAAATATTGAAAGGGGTCCTCTAAGCAAAGAGAGAGCCCAAAAGTAACATAGACCAGAAAGGAACACAGACAATATACAGTAACAGTCACCTTACAGGCAATACAATGGCACTAAGTTCATATCTTTCAATAGTTATCCTGAATGTAAATGGGCTAAATGCCCCAATCAAAAGACACAGGTTATCCGATTGGATAAAAAAACAAGACCCATCAACATGCTGTCTGCAAGAGACTCATTTTAGACCCAAAGAACATCCAGATTGAAAGTGAGAGGGTGGAAAACCATTTACCATGCTACTTGACACCAAAAGAAAGCTGGGGTGGCAATCCTTATATCAGACAAATTAGATTTTAAACCAAAGACTATAATAAGAGATGAGGAAGGACACTATATCATACTAAAAGGGTCTATCCAACAAGAAGATCTAACAACTGTAAATATCTATGCCCCTAACATGGGAGCAGCCAATTATATAAGCCAATTAATAACAAAAGCAAAGAAACACATCAACAACAATACAATAATAGTGGGGGAATTTAACACCCCACTCACTGAAATGCACAGATCATCTAAGCAAAAGATCAACAAGGAAATAAAGACTTTAAATGACACACTGGACCAAATGGACTTCACAGATATATTCAGAACATTCCATCCCAAAGCAACAGAACACACATTCTTCTCTAATGCCAATGGAACATTCTCCAGAATAGATCACATCCTAGGTCACAAATCAGGTCTCAACTGGTACCAAAAGATTGGGATCATTCCCTACGTATTTTTGGAACACAATGCTTTGAAACTAGAACTCAGTCACAAGAGGAAAGTGGGAAGAATTCAAATACATGGAGGCCAAAGAGCATACTACTAAAGAATGAATGGGTCAACCAGGAAATTAAAGAATTTTAAAAATTCATGGAAACAAATGAAAATGAAAACACAACTGTTCAAAATCTTTGGGATGCAGCAAAGGCAGTCCTGAGAGGAAAGTATATAGCAATACAAGCCTTTCTCAAGAAACAAGAAAGGTCTCAAATACACAACATAACCCTACACCTAAAGGAGCTGGAGAAAGAACAGCAAATAAAGCCTAAACCCAGCAGGAGAAGAGAAATAATAAAGATCAGAGCAGAAATAAATGAAATAGAAACCAAAAGAACAGTAGAACAGATCAACGAAACTAGGAGCTGGTTCTTTGAAAGAATTAATAAGATTGATAAACCCCTGGCCAGACTTATCAAAAAGAAAAGAGAAAGGACCCAAATAAATAAGATCATGAATGAAAGAGAGATCACAACCAACACCAAAGAAATACAATTATAAGAACATATTATGAACAACTATATACCAGAAAATTAGATAATCTGGAAGAAATGGATGCATTCCTAGAGATGTATCAACTACCAAAATTGAACCAGGAAGAAATAGAAAACCTGAACACACCCATCACCACTAACGAAACTGAAGCAGTAATCAAAAATCTCCCAACAAACAAGAGCCCAGGGCCAGATGGCTTCCCAGGGGAATTCTACCAAACATTTAAAGAAGAATTAATACCTATTCTTCTGAAACTGTTCCAAAAAATAGAAATGGAAGGAAAACTTCCAAACTCATTTTATGAGGCCAGCATTACCTTGATCCCAAAATCAGACAAAGACCCCAACAAAAAGGAGAATTATAGACCAATATCCCTGATGAACGTGGACGCAAAAATTCTCACCAAAGTACTAGCCAACAGGATCCAACAGTACATTAAAAGGATTATTTACCACTACAAAGTGGGATTTATTCCTGGGCTGCAAGTTTGGTCCAACATCTGCAAATCAATCAATGTGATACAATACATTAATAAAAGAAAGAACAAGAACCATATGATCCTCTCAATAGATGCAGAAAAAGCATGTGACAAAGTACAGCATCATTTCTTGACTAAAACTCTTCAGAGTATAGGGATAGAGGGTACATGCCTCAATATCATAAAAGCCATCTATGAAAAACCCATTCTCAATGGGGAAAAACTGAAAGCTTTGCCCCTAAGGTCAGGAACACGGCAGGGATGTCCACTATCACCACTGCTATTCAACATAGTACTAGAAGTCCTAGTCACAGCAATCAGACAACAAAAAGAAATAAAAGGCATCCAAATCGGCAAAGAAGAAGTCAAACTCTCACTCTTTGCAGATGATATGATACTTTATGTGGAAAACCCAAAAGACTCTACCCCAAAACTGCTAGAACTCATACAGGAATTCAGTGAAGTGGCAGGATATAAAATCAATGCACAGAAATCAGTGGCATTCCTATACACCAACAGCAAGACAGAAGAAAGAGAAATTAAGGAGTTGATCCTATTTACAATTGCACCCAAAACCATAAGATACCTAGGAATAAATCTAACCAAAGAGGCAAAGGATCTGTACTCAGAAAACTATAAAATACTCATGAAAGAAATTGAGGAAGACACAAAGAAATGGAAAAACGTTCCATGCTCATGGATTGGAAGAACAAATATTGTGAAGATGTCAATGCTACCTAGAGCAACCTACACATTTAATGCAATCCCTATCAAAATACCATCAACTTTTTCAAAGAAATGGAACAAATAATCCTAAAATTTGTATGGAACCAGAAAAGACCCTGAATAGCAAGAGCAATATTGAAAAAGAAAAGCAAAGCTGGTGGCATCACAGTTCTGGACTTCACACTCTATTACAAAGCTGTAATCATCAAGACAGTATGGTACTGGCACAAAAACAGACACATAGATCAATGGAACAGAATAGAGAGCCCAGAAATGGACCCTCAACTCTATGGTCAACTAATCTTCGACAAAGCAGGAAAGAATGTCCAATGGAAAAAAGACAGTCTCTTCAACAAATGGTGTTGAGAAAATTGGACAGCCACATGCAGAAGAATGAAACTGGACCATTTCCTTACACCACACACAAAAATAGACTCAAAACGTTTGAAAGACCTAAATGTGAGACTGGAGTCCATCAAAATCCTAAGAGAGAACACAGGCAGCAACCTCTTCGACCTCAGCCGAAGCAACTTCTTCCTAGAAACATCACCAAAGGCAAGGGAAGCAAGGGCAAAAATGAACGATTGAGACTTCATCAAGATAAAAAGCTTTTGCAAAGCAAAGGAAACAGTCAACAAAACCAGAAGACAACCGACAGAATGGGAGAAGATATTTGCAAATGACATATCAGATAAAGGGCTAGTATCCAAAATCTGTAAAGAACTTATCAAACTCAACACCCAAAGAACAAATAATCCAATCAAGAAATGGGCAGAAGACATGAACAGACATTTTTCCAAAGAAGACATCCAAATGGCCAACAGACACATGAAAAAGGGCTCAACATCGCTCAGCATCAGGGAAATCCAAATCAAAACCTCAATGAGATACCACCTCACACCAGTCAGAATGGCTAAAATTAACAAGTCAGGAAACAACAGATGTTGGCGGGGATGTGGAGAAAGGGGAACCCTCCTACACTGTTGGTGGGAATACAAGCTGGTGCAGCCACTCTGGAAAACAGGATGGAGGTTCCTCAAAAAGTTGAAAATAGAGCTACCATACGACCCAGCAATTGCACTACTGGGTATTTACCCCAAAGATACAAATGTAGGGATCCAAAGGGGTATGTGCACCCGGATGTTTATAGCAGCAATGTCCACAATAGCCAAACTATGGAAAAAGCCAAGATGTCCATCAACAGATGAATGGATAAAGAAGATGTGGTATTTATATACAATGGAATATTATGCAGCCATCAAAAGGAATGAAATCTTGCCATTTGCAACAGCGTGGATGTAACTGGAGGGTATTATGCTGAGCAAAATAATTCAATCAGAGAAAGAGAGGTATCATATGATCTCACTGATATGAGGAATTCTTAATCTCAACAAACAAACTGAGGGTTGCTGGAGTGGTGGGGGTGGGAGGGATGGGGTGGCTGGGTGATAGACATTGGGGAGGGTATCTGCTATGGTGAGCGCTGTGAATTGTGCAAGACTGTTGAATCACAGACCTGTACCTCTGAAACAAATAACACATTATATGTTAAAAAAAATAAAAGAAGAAGAAGAAAATAGTAGGAAGGGAAAAATGAAGGGGGGGGAATTGGAGGGGGAGATGAACCATGAGAGACTATGGACTCTGAGAAACAAACTGAGTGTTCTAGAGGGGAGGCGGGTGGAGGGTTGGGTTAGCCTGGTGATGGGTATTAAAGAGGGTACATATTGAATGGAGCACTGGGTGTTATTCGCAAACAATGAATCATGGAACACTACATCAAAAACTAATGATGTAATGTATGGTGATTAACATAACATACTAAAAAAAAAAGATGACAAGCAATGTTCAGACTAAAAAAAAATGAAAAAATAAAAATGTAAAGATTCACGAAAAATCTAGATGTTATATGTTTAATTATAGAAAATATATATTAGGGAGGCCTTCTAGATAAGTAACTGGATTTTTTTTTCATTCCTATGTTTGATATTTTTTACCTTAACCTATACAACAGATAACATTTTTGCAATGAGAAAATGGATAGCATGTTACTAACTACTTACGAGATTATGGGCAGTTAATTTTCTGAACAACTCTTTTCTTGAGATGTCTGCTACAAGCTCAAGCCACGCACATGCATCATAAAATTCGTGAGAAGCCTTGGGGCACCTGGGTGGCTCAGTCGGTTAAGCGACCGACTCTTGATTTCAGCTCAGGTCATGATCTCAGGGTCCTGGGATCAAGCCCCACATCCGGTTCCGCCCACAGTGCGGAGTCTGCTTGTCCCTCTCCCTCTGCTCCTGCCCCCCATGCTCTCTCTCTATCTCTAAAATAAATAAATAAATAAAATCTTAAAAAAATTTCATGAGAAGCCTTTCTGTTTGAAACAATGGAACACTTCGAGCATGCTGTCTTACATTGTTGGTTACTTTACAGCTTCCATAGAAAGAGGATAAGAAAAGTCTGTAGTAGTGATGTTGGAAGTACTTGAGTCCTTCCCATTCACCACAACCCAGAATAATGAACAAAGGAATTATACTCATGATCCTCATACTCCCTGCCTCATGGCTGCCTTCTGATTCAGTCAGGTCTTAAGAATATAGACCATATCGTTGAATTAGCTTTCTTACATTAGTGGAGTTCCTGGTCTCTACAAATAAATTCTCAACATTCCACAGATGTGGAAGCTAAGATTCAGAGAGGCGGAGGGCCCTGTGCAAGGTGGAAGGGCAAATCTCAAGCCTGGTGACTGCAGCGGGGCCCTGGCCCTCACCCTCACCCACGGTAAGGTATGGAGGGCCCCTAGCACGACACTGCCCCAGTAGGCAGCTTCCTCTGAAGACTGCAGATATCACATGTTCCTCAAATGAAAGATGGCTCAGAGAGGGGGAAACTTAATTAATAGGATACAATGTGGCAAAATCCGGTTTACTGACGGTGATAACATCCTACCCAGATAAACTAGTGATGACTTATCTGACTGCTGCCTTTCTTCCCAAAGCTGCTAAAAAGGGTAATTTTCTGTTCTGACATGATTAAAATCCCTTGAGATCCATTTATGCTGAATGCAATCTAAGAACAAAAATGAACATTGCTCCCTACCACATGTGCTTTGATGCATGTGATCTCCAGGAAGATTATGTGATAGATACCTTTCAGGAGATTCTGTGTCAAGTAAGAGAAACTGACCTTAATTGTGATTACAAATATTTAAATAGGTGTGATTTCCTGGCTGTGTTTAGCCAAATCTCCCCAGACCCTTTCCACCCAACCCCTCTCAGTTCAGTCCAGGTAGACTGGTGTACATTACAGTTAACTGTGGCACAGCAAGCTTTCAATAGAATCTTGTCAGTGCAATTTCACACAATGGGTGGGAATGTGTGTTCTGCATATTAGGAAAGCTCTTTGCTAATGCAACAGGTTTTTTTATTCTGAATTCATTTAAAGCAATGGTAAGTGCTATCAGAAAAGAAAAAGTTAACAATGATAGTCGCAGTTCTCAGAATATCTTGGCTTCATCAACCAAACCATTTAGGCAGTGAACTCACTCTACTATGGTCTGTTCCTACTTCTTGTTCGCATGATGGCGATTTGGATTAGTAAGGGTCTGATTATTTTTTTTAATGGAAAAAAATTGTATTGTTTTTTAGTGCATATAAATTAAACACGTAGGGGTGGTGGAATTAATTCCCATTTCTTACTTCATACATTTTGCACAGTTTGAATTTCCAAATAGCACGTGCTATCTTCATAATTTTATATATTAATGAAATAATTTTTAAAACAATGACATTTTCCTAAATTAGCAAACATAAGCAATACTTGCTTGTTCTTCAGTATAGAGACAATAATAAAATATACAAAATAGAAAGCAACCATCATCTAGAGATATCAACTGGCATGTACATATTTATTTAAATTAAACTGTGAAAATACTTTTAACTTGGCTAATACAGTTTTGTTATATATTTCTTTCTCTTATAATGTAGAATGATCATCTTCCCATATAAATGTGTTTCTGCAACATTATTTTTAATAGCTTTAATATATTCCATTATGGGCATGTCTTAAATAATCTTTAGCCAATCCCCTAATAATATACATTTAGTTTGCTTCCAATTCCTTGACGTTATAAATAATGCCACATAAGCATTCGTGCACTTCTCTGATTAATTCCTTATAAGGAAGATGAAAAGGGTGTAGATTTTAAGGCCCTTACATTATGTTGCAGGAGCATCATGTAAAAGGTTGAAGCCATTTGTATTCCTACCCACCACATAGTAAAGCTACCATCCGTTTATAATAGTTCTCCTATTTCACCATAAAAACCAAAGAAAAATAATTAGATTTTAATTAGTGAAAATGGAAGCTAGGGAACCAAAAGTACTAACATCAGTTAGCGTAGTACTCTCACCAACTCAGTTTAAGCACCAGTATAGCCTTGTTCAAATTCCTTTCCTTGGGAGGAAGGAAAGAACTTACTGCAATTTGTTGAGTACCCATAATGGACCAGTCCCTCTGCAAAATGCTCAACATAAGGCATTCCATTCAGTCTTTCACAACAACCCTAGGAAGCAGGTACATATATATTATTATCTCCATGTTACAGATAAAGCAACTAAGGTTCAGGAAGGCTAAGCATCTTGACCAAGGTTACCTAGACAATAAGTTTCAGCACTGATACATAGGCAGATTTGTCTGACATCATGTTCTTTTGTCATTCAGATTTGATGTTTTCCCCCAGATTCCCAACTCTTTCTCATGTTGGTGACACATGACCTTGTTGAGTTCCCTATAATGCAAGGCACTCCTGGTCTCAAGTCTGGAAGAAATACCTGCGTCAACATTTACAGGAAAACACGTTTTATAGGAAAACACATAAAGCAATTCGACGGGAAGTGAGTATATTATTTTGTAACATTTTCACTTAATTTTCAACTCGGGTCATTCATACTCTGTAAAACTCAGTTTCAGACACAGAACTTTTCAAATCAGTTTTGGGTAAATATTTTCAGCTACACACATTTGCCTTGAATTTCTTTTAAAAAACAACTTTAACTTACTAATGAGTACGCACCTTGAGAAATAAATGTCAGAGAAAAACAAAAAGCCAAAATGAGAGCCGAGAAAGCAATGCTGGATACTGGGGAATATGCACTTAAGAACAATAGTGACAACTTCTAATGCATAACTCACATCCCACACGCCCATATGAAAGGCAACATCTTAAGTAATAGACTTAGCTGTCAATTATACTAGCCGTTCTCACATTTAGTGTTAATGAAACTGGAGCAGCAGGAGAATGCACATATTTTTTGTTAGAAACAAATGGGTGACTTCATTTGTTCCAACTTTTTAAATTCCTTTTGTCGACTACACTTTCAGATTTTTTTGATGTTGAAATTTAACCATAAGGTCATCATTTTTTAAAAGAAAATTATCACCTTAAAGTACTCAGTGCAGTTTTATGCCAAAATGTATAACTTCAGTTAAGTTTCCTACAAAAATAGTTACTCCTTAACCTGGCATTTTAATGAAGTAGGCAGAGCAGCAAAGATTCTGTAAGTTTTTCCTAGCCCCCAACAGTAAGGCAATTACAAATCCTAAATTTTAAATCAGCTGATTATGAAATCTCATATTTCTCTTTAATAATGTTTTTCCTACTTCTCCAACATTGCAGACCATAATATATTGCATATATATGCAGTACCCTAATTATTATAGGAAATTCTGGAAATTCATAAAATGCTAATCTTGCTTTTTATTTCACAATTTCAGTTTGCAAAGTGGCAAAACTAAAGTCAGAAAGGAAGGAAACTAGGAAAATCCTAGCTGATTTACACTTGGGAGAGAGAAATTTTTTTTTTCTTTTTCTGTTTGCACATATAAGCCTAAAGAGACAAATTCAGGAGCAGAAGTGATGCTGGCATTCTCCTCTAATTTGATATTTGAAAAGCAAATCTTCATTCTTATTTATCTATGCTGCGGGAAATCAGGTTTTCCCACACTTTGACAAAAGGCATCCTCCAGAATCCTGACATTGATGCACATAGGGTGGCTATCTTCAATCTGAGACCAAGCTAAAAGGGCCCCCTGCCCCCCCCCCACCACCACCACCACACACATATACGGAGTACTGGCTTCCCTCACTGAAAACTTCTGGGATGCTCCATGGCATTCACCTTGTGCTATTACAGCACACATCTCAACTGAAGCACTTCCTATATAAAATCAATGGTTTCAATCTGGGAAAGAAATCTCCCTAAATAAACAAATAATTGGATAGTATGACAATATTTTTACCTAAGAATCAGAAGTTTGAGATTCAGCAATGTTCAGTATGGTAACTAGAATCAATGAGTTCCCTCCAGATACAAGACATTGGTATTTGTTGTCCACACTATAAAAATATAAAAAGTTATGATTACACAGTATCTGATAAAGCTGCAAATAAACTCGGTTTGATGTCATTTGCATTGGTCTGAAAGCATCCTTCAATTTTCTTAGATGTATTGGGAACATAGCCTCATCCTGCTCTCATGTCCTTGTCTCCGCAGAAGTAATGTTTCCAAAAGTGAGCATTCTGCCATTAGAAGAACTGGTAAGAGGAAGGACACTTGTGTTCCCGTTGGCATACAGTGTTCATTAGAACTCTGAGAGCTGAGGTCTCTCCCCAACTCAATTTAAGCAACTTTTATTACTCAACACTTAGAAAACCCATAAAGAAAGCATAGGTGGCCTTCAGGCTATTCCTAAATGACCCCAGAAGTGATACACCTCCTCATTTCTGCTGGGTAGAGAATCTACTTACTTTTCCACAGAGGGACTCTATTTTCTCTTTCACTTTTATTGACAGCGGCATGGGTCTACTCCTACTGAAATTCAGTCCCGGGGGCATTTGCAATTACAGCAAAAAGAAGCTTCTTTACATTCTTTCCACATCATGATCCAAATGCCCTAACAACCTGTGTGGGAGAACCTGGTGTTCATATACAATTTATATAAGCATCTTTGCAGCACTACAGAGATGTAGGATTGGAACACTGAAAATCACGGAGAGGGTATACTTAAAATCATTTGGTTGCTTTCTGGACTGTGAAAACTACCTGTGATCTAGACCTGACATTAACCTTCAAGATGCATGTTAAGTCTTGGATGGTGGGGAAGAACAGAGAAGGAGTCTGGGGACTTGCAGATTAGGAAAGGAAGGCAATGAAAAGTTTACTCCACTTTCTGAATAGTTGTCACCTCTTGTAAGTAAGAAGTATTTGAAACATTTTAAAGTTTACATTCAATGTTTTATGGCACGAGCCAAGCTACTCATGCTGCTTGACAAGGTCCAAGTATGGGGGACGATCCTGAAAACAGGAGACTCCACAGGGGCTCCTGCTATTCTCTTTCATTTTGTTTATGGTAATCTTCATAATTGTGGGAATATTTCTGGGGTTTCATGATAAAGTGACTACTCATCTTAGTTACGCCTATCTAAGCAATCATAATGAAACTAATTCCACGAAGAATTAGTTTCTATAGAACAAAATAACAAGACGGTCACGCTCTGTCTAGCACCTTTCTCTTTGCGTACTGTTTTTTAGTTTTAGCGAAAGCCAATAAGCAGAAATCAATAAAGGTCATGTTAATCATTACAAAGGAAAAATGAAAGAAGGCTATGGCTGTAATCCAGAAAATGATCTAAGATTTGGAAAAACAAAAATATCCTAACATATAAATAAAGTTCCTCCGAGCCTGTCAAGAGGAGATGCTTGCAACCTGATCCTGTGTCTGTGTCTCCTCATTCGCCGACGCCGTCCTTTCCTACAAAAGACCCACCCCAGCTGGAGCTGGACTCTGGCAGTTTTATATACTTTAGAAAAGACCATTTCAAAGTATCTATGCTATTTGTATATTAATGAGCAAATATGAAGAGCAAGCACATAGGTGAGTACTATTGTTACCGTACTATTTATAGGTGAGGGAACTGAAAGTTTAGGTAATTTACCCAAGGTCACACAGCTAGTAAACTAATGGTAGAGCTGGATTCCTACCAGGCATTCTGGCTCCAGAGTTCACTCTGTTTACCACCACATTATACAACCTCTTTCAGTTTTCAGAAAAAATTTTTTGAAGTTTTGAAAATCTTATTTCCCTTTTAAATCATCATACAGAGATATTAACTTGATCTAGTCTCAGCTAGCCAATCCCTCCCTCCACCTCCAAGTCCCCTGACTAGGTTTACCCTAAAGGTATGCACATTGAAGTTTTTATTTTCTCGGAGATGATTTTGTAAATAGCATAAAGTTCTTTGGAATTCCCAAATAAATGCAAATAAAGTTTTGAACCAATATTTGAGGAACTAGCAAGCTGTGCCAAAGCAATTTTCATCACTATAAAAAGCAAGTTTCAGTGGCCCGACAATTCTTTTATTTATTTATTCAATTATTTATTTATAACATCTAAAGCATATGATCTTTCGGGTTAATCTTACAGTTGAAAAGTCTCATAGAGAGTGGAGAAACAAACAGATGGCATCATTCCAGGAAAGGCCAGGAAACACTGCATAGCAATGTAAAATTCATATCAAAACTGAAGCACATGACAAGTTAAAGCCGGCAATCTGTTGTCTGGGTTAGAGTTACCAGGAGAAAGTCCAAGTACCACCAAAAAGCATATCATCTCTGACTCCAGGGATGTATCCACACCCTCTAATTGGCCATTTTGTACTAATCAATACATTACAAGCACCTAATAGGCACTCCTGCAAATCCTGGCAAAACAACTCACACCACAGAAAGCACCGTAGCCTTGAATATTCATACCCAAGTGCAAATGTTAATTCATGCAGTGCTTGCGTTAAACTGGTCTAATTATCTACTGAAGGAATCTATTAAAGGCATGCTGTCAATCCTACAGATTGGGTTCAACAAAGTGAAACTGAATTGGGTGCCTTTTCAGCTAATTACAAAATTCTGCCTGACATGCTTTAAGAATGGTCAAAAAAAGTACACATGGCCAACATTCAGTTCCCCAACAGCACAGCATCTCCTCTTGTCAATCAAGGAAATACAGAACACAATGTTAGGAAGAGAGGCGCAGCCTAGGAGACCATGCATCCTTTCATTACACCTCTTTTATTGTCCCATAAGAAATGTGACCTGCCACAAATAAGCAGATTTTTAAAAAAATCTCCAGCTGCCCATAAGTGGTTTTTCATTGCATAGTTTAAGCTGATAACCAATAACTTTTAAACACTTAGAAATATTCCTCAATGGCTAATCTATATATTTGGCTTTTAAAAAATCTGTTTATAGCATTCTCTTTTTCCCTTTGTCTCTAATATTAACCTAAAAATGAAAAAGAAAGTATGATTCTTCCCTTTCTGCCTCCCCCATTTTCTCTAGGTCTTAAGTTTCCCTAGGTCTCAAGTTGCTACCTGTTCATCCCACACTCATATAACACTGAGTAGACCTTATCATAAGGATGGCAGTTTACAATATAGCATCTAGATAATGTTCCAAAATATTGGTGGCATGGAGCCAACTTACTGTCAAAATCAGACATTCTTGTCCTCTACCTGTAAATGTTTGCTGCTGCCCAGCCCAACCAGATTTCCCATATCTTTTCTCCTGACATACGCACACCTTAGGTTTTATACCATCCACATCTGAATTTAAAACACCTATATAAAAACGGAAGTTCAAATCATAACCCTGAGCCATCAAATAGGCTGATCTGGCATCAGCACACTTTTATAGAAGACAAGTAGCATTTAAGGAAATTTTACAAAGATTACCCTCAGTGATGGATAAGGGACTGATGATTAAATTATTCAGACTGTTCACTATACAATAACTCATATCCTTCTCCTCTTTCTATCACATAACATGTCCAAAATATCAGCAAATCTCACTAGCATTACCTTAAAAATATATCCAGAGTCTATCTACCTCCACTCTTTCAGCCATGTTCAAGGTAACATCTCTTGCCTATAGTACTGCAATGGCTTCAAAACTTGTACCTCTGCTTCCTCCTTTGCCCTTCTCTTAGTCTATATTTTCTCCACATAGAAGTTATAACATAGAGGCGCCTGGGTGGCTCAGTCATTGGGCATCTGCCTTCAGCTCAGGTCATGATCCCAGGGTCCTGGGATCAAGCCCCGCATCGGGCTCCTTGCTTGGTAGGAAGCCTGCTTCTCCCTCTCCCACTCGCTCTGCTTCTCCCTCTCCCACTCCCCCTGCTTGTGCTCCTGCTCTCGCTCTCACTCTGTCAAATAAATAAATAAAAATCTTAAAAAAAAAAGTTATAACATAAAGATAACATAATAAGTCAAAAATATAAAAGTCATGTCAAAGTGAAATCAATCAGTCACAAAATGACAAATACTGGATGATTCCATTTAGATGAGGTATCTAAAATAGTCAAACTCATAGAAGAACAGTGGTTGCCAAGGGCTGGGGGGAGGAGAAAATGGGGAGTTGTTGTTCAATGGGTATAAAGTTTCAATTTTGCAAGATGAAAAACAGCTAGAGATCTGTTATACAACGATATGAATATAGTTAACACTACTGAACTATACATTTAGAAGTGGTATTTTTTTTTAAACATGGTAGAGCTTATTTTTCTCTTCAGAAAATCTTCCCAAGACTTCACATGTTATTCAGCAAAATACTGAACCTTTTCCTTGGCCCAGAGGACTAAGCATGATTGGACCCCCACTACTCTCTACAGTGTCTGTGCTAACCCCCACACCCACTTGCCCGACTTCATCCCCCACTTTCCCCTCACTCATTCTCTGCAGCCAAACTGGTCCCCTCCCCTTGTCTTTAACACACCAAGCCCACACCATTGTTGAAGCAAACACTCTTCCCTTCAGAGATTCACACTATTCATTTGTTTATTTCATGTAGGGCTCTGATCAAAAATCACCTGACAGTGATTATGCAACTGACATCATCAACCTAAAATTACACCTGTCATTGGGTACCTTTCTCCTGGTTTACTTTATGTCCTAGCATTTATTAGCACCCGGTCAACTTTATCTATTTCTTTCCTGTCTCTCCCAACTAAAAACAAACTCCAAGAGTTCAAAACATTTGTTTTGTTCACTGCTCTATCAGTACCTGCTCAATAAATATTTATTGAATAACTGAATGAATAAATGGCATGAGTTAATGTGATTATGGGTAATTTCACAATAAAAAAATAAATTTCTTTTTTTTTTTTTGGTCTTTACCCCAATTCCTGACCCCATTTCCTAAGGATACTCAGCTTAACTCAGTATTCTTTTATTAAAGTGGAAAATTATTTATAGAGATTAAGAAATATGCTAATATATGAAGTACAAAAGTTGTCTAGTTTTTGATGTTGTATATTCTTCATTCTTCTGAGATCACAATATGCCCACAAGATATCATGTGATGGGAGCAGCCGTGCTTATCAAAGCTGCCTTGTAGCACAAGCATACAATAGTCTCATCTCTGTGAGGTGCTCATAAATTCCAGGCTGATTCACACACACACACACACACACACACACACACACCGTCTGGGTGTTGTCTAAAGCTAAACTTATTAACTTAGACCTGCAATGCTGACTGTTGATATGAACTGGTGCCAAGAGGCCTGTAAGAATGAAGAAAAATAAGAGTAGGAAGGTAAATAAAGATGAGAAACAGTGAAAAAAAAACTGGAGCAAAATGTAGAGACAAAGGAACACTAAATCTGTAGCAAGGAGGTAAATCAGAGCCTCTTTAAATTGAAAAAATTTAGAAATGCAATATCAGAAGTTAAATAAGGTCATTCATAAGAGAATATCTGTAGCATATTTCCAACCTACTGTGGAAATAAAATTCATGAATAATGTTAAAGGTATTTACATGATCCACTGTTCTCCCAAATAGTGTTTGCCTAATGTAATAAGATCTGGATTGCTTAAGCAAAATACAAACTTGGGATTATAAGACTTAAACCTGATGGCCCATGTTAGTCAAAAAAGAAGATGAACTTTCTCTTAATGTAACAGTTTACATCAATATTATCACTTTATTCCATTTATGTTACAGGTTATTGTGATTAAATTATTACTCTGTAGTAGTTATACTATATGACCCTTAACAGAGATTCTATTCTCCTTTTTGACTATACCTTGATTGTTAGTTTCATTTAAAACAAAGTCTTAAAATTCAAATTTAATGCAAGCAATTCCAATCTTCTTTTGTAAAGTAAATAGCATTTGAAAAATACAGTCTATCCTAAAGACAACAGAATATTCTTTAATAAACAAAAATCTGAATAAAAATTACTCCTCTTTCCAATTTTCCTAAAGTCAGATTTTTTTAAAACATATATCTACCTCATTTCCTTCCAACTCTTGAAAGTTGATAGAATTACATTTACAAATGCAAAAAGTAAATTCTTAAAGCTAAGGAACTTTCCTCTTTTTCTTTCCCCCATCGTCTCTCAGCATATATTTATATAAAACATCCTTGGGGAAAAATGGAAAAAAAACCTGTGTTATTAATATCAGAGTTTTCTAGCAGTAACATGTCTCTCAAACTCCATAAATGAAGATAGCTTGCCTTTACAATTTACCTGTATTTTATCTTTTTACCTGGACCTCATCTCCAAATAGTTAGGGTCTCCTGGGAGTAATTTAGATGCTTTCCCTGGAAGGCTTGTTTCACTCTTTATTAACCTCATCAGCCTGGCTCAACTAAGGCAAGTGTCCGATAGATATTTTTTACCGCAGTTTCCTATTTCCCCCGAACACACGCTTTAGCTCTACCTACATTAACTTCACTGTGACATACGGCAGGACCTCTGGTCCCTCTGCTTCCCTTCCTGGTTGTTTTGTTGCTGTTCTATAGCCAGCATTTTAACTATCTGAAGAAATCAATCCTTATCTCTTCTTAGAAACACCAGATGACTGTTAGTGAGTCAAATTTAATGGATTTCAGCTCTTTCCCCCATCAAATAGGAAAGCATATCAGCTAACCAATAATATTGGGACAGCACTTTAAGTTAGTGTTTTCACATTCCTTTTAAGTCAAGTAGATGTGAAAGGACATCTCACTTTGACACGCCCCTGCTCTTTATTACAGATTCATATAATTGATTTAGTGAATAATTGATTCAGTCAGTATTTTGAGAGTTTGTTCTGTGCAATGTGCTGTGCTATGTCCCATGGAAGATGAGAAGATGAATTAGGAATGTTCCTTGTCCTCAAGAAGCTCACAAAAACTTAGGGGTTTACATTTTAGTTTTATGTATCACAGGAAGTTATGAAACATATACAGAAATAAGATAATTGGGTACAATGACTGGCAAGCAAAAACCTCTGTATAAGCATTCCATCAGATACTCAATCTGCAAAGAAGGAAACTGTGGTAGGTTGATTGCCAAAATGTCCTCAATTCCCCACCCCTTCTTCATGCCCTTTGCAATGTGACCATCTGCTCCCATCAAAAGGCGGAATCCATTTTCCTACTCCTTGAACCTGGACTAGCCTTATAACTTGCTTTGGCCAACAGATGGTGCCAGAAGAGTCCATGTGCCAGTTCTGAGCTAAGGTTCTAAGAGGCTTGATCTCTTATACTCTCTCTCCTGGAACCTTGTCACCAGACTGTGAACAAGCCCAAGCTAGTTGGTTAGATAGTGAGACATATCTGGTGAGACATATCTGGCCTGGTTACTTCCATCATCCCAACCAGCAACCAGCACACATGAGTAAGGCTATTTTAGATGAGGCAGCCTCTAGCTCATCTGCCAGATTTCCACCGATGTGTGAGCTAACCCGGCTGAGATTGGCTGAGCCTGATCCAGATCAGCAGAACTGTCAAACTGACTCATAGATTCATGAGAAATAATACAAACACTTCTTTTGAGCCACTGAGATGGAGATGGCTTATTGCACAGTAATAATATATTGTTATGGGATTACATAACCAATACAGGGTAGTGGATATAGCATTTGTAAATGCATAAGGAGCCATGGTTTTCTCTATTTGTAGTATGCAACTACATCTATATAATTTAAACTGTATATACATTTCAGTATTTAAATAAAATAAATGAAATGATTTCAACAAAAATGCAATGAAAGAAACACAAGTTCCCAAGACTATGTTTTGTTTTGTTTCCATTTTATTCACTGATAGAGTGACTGGAATAGAGTAGGTGCTCAAAAAAAATTTTGGTTGAAAAACTAAATGCATTTAACCAAATATTTATTTGATTATCTCTGAATATAGAAATAAAGCCTGAGAAAAGGCATTTAAATGGATTTCAAGAAAGTGAGTAGAGATCAGGAAACTAGAAGGCTGTAGTGACACTCCAGATATGCTATGATGAGCTCTTAAACTGGGTTGGTGAGAGCAAGAACGGAGGAAGAATAGATCAATTTGGCCCCATTAAATGGGCTGAGCTTGCCTCCAAAATGTGTGTAACAACCTATTCTCTAGAATCCTTTCATATATCCATTTCAAAATATCAATGAAACTGTGATAAAATTTCTAAATTCAAGTATTCACAGTCTAATGATGGAAATATTCCAGCCATCTCCTTTCTGTATTACAACCAAATTTGACAGTGCTACCATAAATGTAGACACAGACAGGGACTGGGGATGCAGTACAGAAGTTTTCCTGGAAAGAAGGTAATCCAATGCTGAGGCCAAAAGAAGTACCTAATTAAAGGATCAAGTGGAAAGATGTGTCAGGGAGGAAATTCAGCAAACACAAAGAACCAAGGAAAGAGAGAGCATGGTAAATCCTAGGAATTGCAAATAATTCAGTGTGGTTGGAGTAAAGCTTCAGAGAATAAGTGAGGCAAGAGAAGAAGAAGTAATCAGGAATGAGCCCATAAAAAAAAAAAAATTAGACCTTGATAAATGTTCAGGTTTATTGGTAAGCAATGAGGAACATCTGAGGGGTCTTCAGCAAAGCAATGACATAATGAGGCTTAGAGTTTAGGAAGATCCTCTTGAATGTACTGTGGCAGTTGAATGGAGAGGAGCAAGAATAATATCAAAGAGAACATTCAGCAAACAGCTACAGCGGTCCCAATGGGAAAGGCTGGGTGCCTGAGCAAATGTAGTTTAGCACTGGAGATGTATGCAAGTAGGTAGATTTGATATTCTGGAAAGAAAATATGAGGGAGTAGAGAGTGGATAAGTAAAATTCTGACTTTTGCAACTTGTGGATGGAAGGGGCAAGCATGAAATGAGAAGACATAGTAGGGATAGCAGGCAAGCAGGAAGACTGTAAGTTCACTCTTTGAAGTTCATGCACCCTGTGTTTGAGATCATTTGAATCCTAAAGTAAAGATGTGCAAAGAGAGGGGTGCCTGGTTGGCTCACTCATTAAGCATCTGCCTTCGGCTCAGGTCATGATCCCAGGGTCCTGGGATCGAGCCCCACATCAGGCTCCCTGCTCCACGGGAAGCCTGCTTCTCCCTCTCCCACTCCCCCTGCTTGTGTTCCCTTTTTCGCTGTGTCTCTCTCTGTCAAATAAATAAAATCTTTAAAAATAAAAAAATAAAAAGATGTGCAAAGAGAAGCCATCAATTTATCTAGCATGTTGTCTAGTTCTGCATGGTACCTGACCAACAATAAGTGCTCAATAATTCATTTGTGAATAAATAAACAAAAAATCTTGGAAAAGAGATCTAGCCTTGAATCTAGAAAAGGGAATTAATACATACCTGGGAGAATTTATGCTGTGGGAGTATATTAAATCAGTTCTGCTCAAAGTATGGACTTCAGACAATGCTGGTCCTCAAGCTGTCATGTGTCTTTAAGATAAAAACAGATATTAAAAATAAGCATTTGGAAACTTATATAGCAATTTAACGAAGTAATTTTATGTCTGTTTTATTAAGATAAAAAAATTGAGCTCATATTTTGTATGTTATTCTTTTTTTATTTCATTTTTTTCAGTAATATAAATCTTTTTTATTTTTACAAAAATTTTGGTATGTAATAGATTTGATGTATTATAAACAAACACACAAATAAAAATCCTGGCCCATTATTACAGGTACTTTAAGCACTAAATTAGACCATTCGAGGAAAATGGCAGCTCCCCTTTGACCCATTTTCACCTCCTACTCTTTCTTCTTATCTGTTTTCTAAACCCAATTTGATTCCTTCCCTAGAATCTCAGTAGTAAACTAAAGTGTCTTTTGTGCATTTTGTATGCTTATCCAATTTGGCTACAAAATTGTTCCAATAGCATGGACAAAAGGCACTTCTTTCCCTTGCTTGAGTCCTGTAGAAAGAACAGCGTGGTAGGCAAAATTCTAAGACAGCCCCTTGGTGTTCTACCTTGTATAATCCGTATCCTTTGAGTGTAGGCAAGACCTATGACTTGCCTCTAGCCAAACAAAACAAAACATGGTAAGAGTGATTGGATACCACTTTCTTGTTTCACATAGATAGATGCAATAGATCTCCTATCAATTTTTGTCTCACAATGGCACTGAAGAAGCAAGACACCATTAGTTCTAAAGCTATATACATCCTTCCCACCAAAAAAAAAAAAAAAGGAAAATAATTCTACCAACAGTTTGTGGGCACTTAGAAGTGGATCATTTCCCAGTTGAGACTTCAGATGAGACCTCATTCTCAGCCAGGATCTTTACTGTAGTCTTATAAGACCCTCAGCAGAGGACCCAGCTAAGCCATGCCTAGAATCCTGATCCAGAGAAAATGCAAGATAATAAATGTATATTACGGTAAGCTGCTAAATGTGTGGTAATTTATTCTGCAGCATAGAAAACTAATACAATTAGGTGGTAATTGCTTGGATTCAGGTGAAGAGAAACTTGGGTAAAGGGGGCACTGGCAGTACTATTTCTATCATTCCAGACATGAAGAAAAGAAAAAAAAATTATGGGAGGAATAAAAATTATTTTAGAGCACTAAAACTAATAGAATACCTAAATACCTTATGATTAAAACTTAGAGGAGATACAAGTTTGTTGTCAAGTATTTCAGTGACTCATTGTAAAACAAAACATCATGTAACAGAAGAATGTAGAGAGGCTGGAAAGAGCAGTGGCAGAGCCAGAAGAGTCATGAAAAGGTCTTGAAAAATGAGGGGGAAAAGTCATGATGAAGAGAATTGAAAACCAAGTCAAGTACTTAAGAGATGTCAAAAAGATGAACTATTAAAAAAGTCATTATATTTCATAAGAAAATGAAAAATGGGCACGGAAGCCTTTGAGAGAGTAGCTTCACTAGACTAGGGAGCTTTGAAATAAAGATTTTAAGGAGGTGGGGAGGGGATGGATGGTGCACATTTGGGGATACTGAATATAAATAAATAGAACAATTTTGGAAATTAAAGAAAGATGTTCAATGAAAGTTGGGTGATGCTGAGTGTAGGGTTAAGGAATGTATATTTCAACATGGTGGAAGTAAGAAAAAAAAAGATTAATGATGCTGGAGTGAGAGGTGATTAAGGCATGACACCTGGGACTCGAGTGGAAGCATTAGCTCTAAAGGAAAACACTTCTTACTCTCAGACTTTAAAAAAAGAAAAAAAGACATGTGAAAAGAAAAGAAGAGGCAATTTTTAAAAAAATGCTCCCATAGGATAGTCTCTAACTTCTTGACAGAGAAGGGAAGTTGTCCACTTCAAGGTGAAAAGGAAGGATGGGCCCCTGAATCGGAAGTGAGCGAAGGTTTGGAATAGCTCTTGTGCAGACTATGTTAGAGGATCAACAAGAGATTAATGAAAGGATTAAGAAGCAATTAAAGTCAGGCAGCATGAATTGGTTGTAGGCCAAGTCTGCAGAGTTTTGCTTGAAATCTGTCACTGATGCTGGGTAACAGCTAGTAGAGAAGCTGGATTGATGGCGGATCGGTGGCTCATAGAAAGCACAGCATACATCACTAAGGATGAGACGTGCATACACTACTTGATTTGAAAAGGACAGCCAGAAGATTGGAGATTTTAACAACAGATGGCAAATGTACTTTCAGCCAGCTATGACATTGGTAAATTTTAAAATCCAGCCACTAGGAAACAGAAAATGCCCTAAAGCATTTTAATCACAGCCTATTTTAGCGTTGTCCCTAACAGTCCAGCTAACTTCCTTAGACTAGTCCTTTTTCTCCTCCAATTCCTTGTATATTAAAATATTTTAAACAGAAGTAGCATGGCCTTCTAGGAATTTGTATGTAGAGCTTATTAGTATCCTGATTCTGTAACTTAACTAGTTGCATTGGGAAACTTATTTCATCTCTCTGTCCCTTAGGTTCCTTATCATAAGTGGGGATAATTAACTCTCAGTGCAGATGTAATCATTAAATGAGATAATTTATGTACTGCTATCATGATATGTATGATGGATATTTAAATAATGTTATTTAATTTGTTTAGAACCAATGTAATTCCATATATTGTTTTTGTTTTCTAGAACAAGCCAGTAAAAAACACTGAGAAAAACAGAAACCACAGTAAAGTAGAAAAGAAAGGTAAATGTGATCACAAATCCATCATCCAAGCATTAAAAATTTTAATATTTTAGTACCAAATATAAATTTTTATAACTAGAGAGACAGTTTTGAGGTCATAAAGTTCAGTCTCTACATTTTACAGATGAGAAAACGAAGGCCCAGAGAATACAGCTGGCTTTTCTAAGGGCACTAAACTTATTAGCTATAGAGCCGGGACTAGAAATGAGGTCTTCCATCTCCAGTGCTTTTCCACTCACTGTGATGGGGGAGGTAAAATATTGCGCTGTCAACAACCAACATCTACTGGGTCCACACATACTTAGGGCATTCACCACTCAGGGTGTATAATCGTTATTTGTTATGATTTCACACCTCTTATTATTAAACCGATCGGAAGTATACATGCAGATCAGCAAAAAGACAATCCTTCCAAATAAAATAGAAAACAAAAACAAAAACACCTTATACCTATGCCTGCAGCATAAGCTGTATAAAATTCATTTCCTCCAGTATCATAGTTTGCAAAAAGTCTATTTTTGCAAGAGAAAAACATCAATTTTTCAACTATCCTTGATATCAAGAAAAGCATGACGGCTGTAAGTCATCCACTTTGTAAGCTCTTAAAACTCAGTCCCGAGGGCTCTTCTGCCTTATCAAAAGGCCTAAATGATGTAAATTAGTCCACTGAAAGTTCAGGAAAAATATTCTCACAGATTGTTAAAGACCTCAAGCCTAGTCCACGGACGCCACACTTAGCCTGCAATATGTAAGATTTAAACTAGCTTTTATAGGTGAACACAGAAAAAGACACAAGGAGATATACATTGACTTCAAAATGATGTCTCCTCAAGGTTCATGGTTGAGTTCAACTTGCAGATGATAATTTAGCAAAGAAATAACTGTAGCATATCCTTTTGTAATGATTCAGGCATTAGTCCCCAAAATCTTGTTTGCACAACTTAAAAAAGGTATTCGTAAATAGAACACTTCTGTCTGCTTCTTTTTTGATGGTAAGGAGTTAAGGATTATTAATTGGACAGTGTAACAAGTATTACCTAGGCCACCAGCCTACGGGTATCCCTCCAGCTCAGAGTATGTTTATGGAGTGTGAGACCTGTGTCTATGGTGAAGGCAAACAGCAAAATTTGGTCAGAGAATTTTCATTTGGTTTATTAAACATCTATTATCTGCCTAATCTATCTGTTATTTTAGACACCTGAAGATACAAAACTAAGCAAGTCCCAGGTCCGGCCACCTAGAATTCTATAATCTTCTGAGAGAGGCAGACACATAGACAGAAAATTTCTATATGTTAAATTAGAGATAGAATGAGGGCTCTATTTGTAGCACAAAAGTGAAGGGGGCATGGAAGGGGCAGTCATTAACCTCATCTTTGGTTCAGGATTCCTGAAGATGAAGATGGCTAATGTACTGGAGAGGATGAGTAAAGAGCAAGGTGGTAAAAGATGAGAAAGACAACCAGGCATGAACAAAGACCTAAGGCATTCACCAGGATGGTATGTTCTGAGAAGCATAAGCTGTTAGATATTGCTAAATAATAAAGTTCAAAACAAATCACAGGAGGGGACAAGGATTAAGAAGTACTGAAAGCCAGTTATGGGAGAGACTCATGTACCACAGTGAGTAGCCAAAGAGCCTGGGCTTGATGCTGTAACTCACCAGGAGCTAATCAGAGCAGCCGAGTGTGTTAGAAAGTTCACCCTGGGCAGTTGGGGGAGGGGAGGTTGAACAGAGAAGGGACTGGATGAGAAGGGTGGGGCCAGCTAGAAGGATCCAGATATGGTATGAGGATCTGGTGCAGGGCAATGACAGTGTATATGAAAGGAGTTAACAGAGGAAAGAATGACTGAAGAGGGAAACAAGCGTGGAGGACCCTGGGATGTGTCAGAGGAGGAGAGGGAAGAGTTCAGGAATGACATCATGGTTTCTAGCATGCCTATCTTGATGTTATTACCTCTGGTTACAAAAAGCAGGGCTAGGAAAAAGAAAATGAGTTCAGTTTGGGACATGTTGAAAGCAAGGTATCTGTGAAACATCCAAAATAAATGGTCTGGCAAAGAGAGGTTATATGAGACGGAGGCTCTGGGGTTTCTCTTGATGGCCATCTTCCTCCTGTTCTGGTAACTTGCAGCAACTTTTCCTGGCTACCTGCCCCAGGAAGAACTAATGCAGAGAATCCAAGCAGAAGCATATTCCTCTTGCACTTGGGATATATTTCCTCCTAGGAAGGCCCTTATACCTTGGATAGAAAGCTGGACAATAGTTAGGAGCAAAGAGAAGCCAATAGGATTATGTTGCAGATAAAACTGTGGTGTGTCACAGAACCACTGCCAAACCCAGCCAATTACTTCTCTGTCTCCCTGTGTCTCCCTTTCTACTGACCATGTGGGACAGCTCCAGGCACTGAGTAAATAGGGTAGCTGACCATACCCCCATGCCCTCAATCCCAGTACATCTTGTGGCCTCTTCTGTTTTTCTGTCTCCCTACCTCACAGAAGAATCTCTTCCAATGAAATTGAATTACTCAAGACCACTTCATGTCTAATCTGCACCTCTCAGAAACCCACCTTTCCCTCTCCCCTCACTTCATGCCAGGCACCTCTCTTTCCCACCGCCTTAGATCAGTCAGCTCATTTGGTCTTGTGTTCACTCACAACTTGAAAGATTCTAGATACAGATATCTCATGACAGATTTATTTTTTCTCCTCCCATTTTACAGACTCTGCAGCTCACTTCTAAATTCAAAGACTTTTGGGGCACCTGGGTGGCTCAGTCAGTTAAGCATCTGCCTTCAGCTCAGGTCATGATCCCAGAGTCCTGGGATGGAGCCCCGCCTAGGGCCCCCTGCTCAGCAGGGAGTCTGTTTCCCCTCTCCCTCTCCTTCTGCCCCTTCTCCCCCGCTTGTGCTCACTTACTCTCTCTCTCTTCTCTCTCTCCCTCCCTCAAATAAATAAAATCTTTAAAAAAATAAAAATAAATTCAAAGACTTTTTCTTTGTGTCAGTGTGACACACCGGACCTGAATTTGAATCCCAACCCTATCACCCAGAGAGACAAGTCATATAAGCTTACTTAGTTTCCTTATCGGTAAGGTGGAGGTAAACATCATTTCTTTTCAAGATTGTTGTGGAAATTAAATGAAGAAGCATGATAACAAATGTGGCAGGTGGTAGGTAGACAATGAACAGTTTCCCTTCCTGTCTTCTCTTTTAAATTCTCTCATGTCTTCTTCACAGTGCATCGTTTTTGTTTGTGTGCTTTTATATTTTCTCGAGTTTCCTTCAACCAGTGCTCTAGTTTCCCTTCCCTCCTCTTAGTAACTCCTCCCTGGCTTCACACTCCCAGTGCAGAGATGGGGTAGAGCTGTGGAGAGAAACCCAGACCTTACAGCATGTATAGTTACGATATCATGGTCTTCTTCTCGTATCTCTAATTTCTCTTGAAAATAAAGTCTCCGTGAGGGAGATGTCTTTTGTTGATTTATTTCTATAGTTAAGTGGCCATCAATTTTTCTAAATCATTGCTGATGTTTATCTCAGTCGATTAAATGTAAGTGTGGCTCCTTTTTCTCCACCAATTTTCTTTGTTGCTCATCTTGTTCCCATACTATAAAACAGAGGTACTCTGCTTATGAGTACCTGTGTTTCTCACCCGGGTGTCCTGAGATGCCTTCTCTAGAACCCAAGGTTGACGAATCCTTTCTGTGTTCAATAATAACCAACCTGTGGCTATACAGTTCACTCCACAAATTAAATTACATGGGTTCATAAGATCTCAGGTCTCATAAGTTGTTTGTTGCTTCTTTAACCATGCTTGAAATGAAAGGAGATATTTTGTATGCTGTTTAATTAAAGCATTAAGGAAGTGCAATCTCCCCCATAAGCAAAACTCTCTTTCTGCAAATTCAGAGTATTCAGTTGCATCACATACAGTTTCAGCTTCAGTTAACAGAAACTTGACTAGAAGCGGCTTAAAACTCTTACCTCATACTTTAAAAGTCCAGAGGTAGCACTCATTTGTAGTTAATTCTGTGGCTCAGCCTTGTCATTAAAGATCCAGGTGCTTAACATTGCTCTAATCTGGGCGCCTGCGTGGCTCAGTTGGTTAAGCAACTGCCTTCGGCTCAGGTCATGATCCTGGAGTCCCTGGATCGAGTCCCGCATCGGGCTCCCTGCTTGGCAGGGAGTATGCTTCTCCCTCTGACCCCCCCCTTCTCATGTGCTCTCTCTCATTCTCTCTCTCTCAAATAAATAAATAAAATTAAAAAAAAAAACATTGCTCTAATCTGCCATCTCCAGCATGTCAGTGATCCATCCCTCATAGTTGTAAATGGTTGTAGTAGGGCTGGGCATCATTTGCAAACAAGACCATGTTAGTGAGGAACAGAGGATTAGGGAACATACTTTTCCCAGAAGCACCCCAGCAGAACTCCCTCAGGTCCCACTCACCGAGATTAGAACCACTGATGGGAACCAATCACTGGCAAGGGGTATGGGGCACCATGCTTGCCTGAGACTTATCCTAATCACCTCCTAGGGTAGGTCAGGAGCCCATTCATGAACCCAGAGCTCCGTGAAGGCACCTGCACAAAACTCAGTCTGTATCAGCACAGTGAAGTGGAGAGAAATAGCCGTTGTGGTTGTGCAGAGTGTCTTGCCACCATCAGAGCAAATACTGATGCCCTGAAGAATGCTGCAGACCAGGGCTGAGATTAGGGCACCTGGGGCACAACATTTAAGGAAGCATTCACCCTGTACCCTTGCAGAGCGTTGCGAGTAAATGCCTTCTTAAATGTTGTGTCCTACAAACATTGGCTGGCTTTACCCTAGCCTTGGTCTTGGCTATGGACATGATATAATACGTTCAATAAATGCATTTATTTAATTTTAAAGTGTGTTAGGAAACCTATTTTGCCCATAAACACCTCAACTGATTCTTGAAATTCTATCACTAGCAGTTGATGCCTTTGTGCAAAGCCTTGCCTTCTCTCTGTGATATATCCTTCTACATTCAA
This sequence comes from Neomonachus schauinslandi, assembly GCF_002201575.2. Taxonomy (NCBI): domain Eukaryota; kingdom Metazoa; phylum Chordata; class Mammalia; order Carnivora; family Phocidae; genus Neomonachus; species Neomonachus schauinslandi. The sequence continues at coordinate 41,512,652 of NC_058403.1, read as the reverse complement.
ATGCCCCTAAAGAGGAGTTTAGTATACTATCATACGCTTTCCTTGTAACAGAAGAGGTACACTTTGGAATCAAACCAGTGAGTTATTTCCACATGATATCTGTGTTACATTTGGGGTGCTTGAGGCAACTTCTCTGGGATCTCAGTGAGAGAGAGAGAACGTAATACTGAGGAATGGTGGCAAAGGTTGGGAAGAAATGTTGTACTTCAGCAGGGTGCCTTCAGAGCACTTCTTCAATGCTATCTCCACAAACTTTGGGGACAGCATACTGGAAAGGGATGCAGTAGGAGGGCAAAGGGAATGGCATGGTGAGCAGTTAGCTTTTGCTGCAGAACAAGGTATCATCTAACACAGAGGCTTAAAACGACCAACATTTATTATTGCTCCGGAATCCATGCATCAGCTGGGAGATTCTGTAGCTTTGGGACAGATTTAACTGGTATCTCTTCGGCTCACTTGTGTGGTTTGGAAAGGAGCTGTATGGTCTGGAATAGTCTCATTGTCAGGAGCCATGTGTCTTCTATCATCCAGCCAGCGAGTCCTGACTTACTCATGTAGAGTTTTCTAGGTTTCAAGAAGAGAGGAGCAAACACCAAAGTGCAAGTGCTTTTCAAGACCCTGCTTATGTCATTTTGCTCATGTCCCATTGACCAAAGCAAACCACACCATTAGGCTAAGAAGTGGTGTGGGAGCTATGGGGGATAGACGCTAATACTATAGATAGAAGGGGTGTGTGTGTGTGCGTGTGTATTTATGGCCACTTTTGGAATGTAACACAGGAAGGGCTCTTGTTTGGAGTATATGTAAGGTATTTACTAAAGGATTCCAGATATGGTCAGGAGGCTTGCCACAGTAGATGAACTAGAGGAAAATCTGTTATGTAAAGAGTATGTCATTCAGAGTAGTTGTTTCAAATGGGAACAGAAAAAAGCTGTCATGATGGGAAATACTGGCAGTATCCAGCCAAGTACTACCTAGGGGAGGAGGCTGCCAAGTGGACCTTCTCGTCTCCATGACTCTCTACTTTGGGGATGGAAGAATCAGTTTACTTGAATCGAAACCACCTTTGCTCTACACTTCTCTGCTCATAGGGCAAACTCCCTGTGCTTTAACTTCTTACTCATTTGGCCTATAGAGGGAACAACACTGTAAAGACAATATGAAGATGTGGTCTGCTTCATATTTATATTTCTTATTGAAAATCAATACGTTAGGATTCTTGTTTATATACTTCACTATTTTATGAGATTTTTAATAGGACCTAAGTCTTCATTTCTAAAATAAATCACAGAACTTTTTAGATCACATTGTGACACAAAATACTGTTTGCAAAATACCATTTATGTTCATCACTACTTTCACTAGATCTTGTTATTTGAGTTAATAAACAAGCACCAATTACCATAGCACAATTTATAATTTATAGTTTTATAACTATTTTAACATAATTTGTTTCATTATAAACAATCACTGGCAAGTGCATTTTATTTTATGCCTTTAAAACATTATTCTGAGGGACGCCTGGGTGGCTCAGTCAGTTGAGCGGCTGCCTTTGGCTCAGGTCATGATCCCAGGGTCCTAGGATGGAGTCCCACATCAGGCTCCTTGCTCAGCAGGGAGCCTGCTTCTCCCTCTCCCTCTGCCTGCCGCTCCCCCTGCTTGTGCTTTCTCTCACTCTCTCGCGTGCACATACGCTCTCTCTCTCTCTCTCTAGCAAATAAAAATAAATAAAATCTTTAAAAGATTATTCTGAGATGAGATCCTTGGGCTCCATAATATTGCAAAAGGAAAAAGGGCTTTAAAAGGCTAATTACTCATAATGAATTACCCTAAGCCAGCCTCACTTACTCTAAGAAAATCAAAAGCACTGACAAGTGTTATTGGACTTGCAAAGCCAAGAAGCAGATCCTAAACCAAGCCAAATCACTGACGATCTGACAACTCTTTGTACTGTACTATTACATATATGTTCTTTTTTTTTTTTTTTTAAGATTTTACTTATTTATTTGACAGAGAGAGAGAGACCACAAGTAGGGCAGAGCGGCAGGCAAAGGGGGAGGGAGAAGCAGGCTCTCCGCTGAGCAGGGAGCCCGATGTGGGGCTCGATCCCAGGACCCCGGGATCATAACCCGAGCCAAAGGCAGCCACTCAACCGACTGAGCCACCTAGGTGCCCCTTTATGTTCTACCATACTTAAAGGTGAACTAGAAATGCTAAGGATGATCATTCAAGTGAGGGTGATGGACTGGGCAATCTTTAAAAGCCACTTCAATCTAAGATTCTAGAATTTTATAACTCTATGTCCTACCTCAAGCCCCGGACACAGTCCCTTCATAATTAAGTGGAGAAACCCATATTCAGTCTTCCAGAGGGATACTGTCAACTGCCACCCACAGGGGCGCTGCTTTTGTCCTGCATGTGAGTTAAGAATATCTTCTACATTTTTACTGATTGAAAAGTCAAAAGAAGGATCATGTTTTGCGACACTTCCTATTATATGAAATTCAGACTGAATGCCAATAAATTACGCTTTGCTATAAGGCAGCCACGTCTCGTCATCTACATACTGTTCTCAGCTCCTTTTGGTGTTGCACCCGAGGAGTGAGGAGATACACCAGAGACCACGTAGCTTGCAGAGCCTTAAATATTTACTACCTGGCCCTTCACTAAAAAGACTGTAAATCCCCGTCCTGGAGGAAGAAAACTGAGTATCTGATATTCTGCTTCTTCATTCCCTTTAATGTCTCATCCTTTCACTAAATGTTCCTCCACAGATTAACCAGACCTCAAGTAAGTTGCTCTCTTCCCTATCTTTACTACTGTGTAGATTGGTTTCCGTGTGGGTTCCGCTTCATAAGTAGCATGTCAGGCAAATCATGCATATAATTCACATTTTAAATGAGTTAATTATTTAAGTGCTCAATCTTTTAGTCCGTCTATCAGCCAGCATTACAACGAGGAAATGAATAAACATGAGGGCCCTTCATAGTCCTCCCCCCATCATTCATTAAAAACATTTCGGAGACTCATTAGCCAGGAGCTTAAGCAGCCTTTATAGTAGGCTGATAAGATCTCACACACTCTCCAAACTACATGAGTATCACCTAAATGGAGGGAGTGAGATTCCTATCAGCGCAGTAGAAATTAACTGTGACTCAGCCTCTCACTGCCTTTCTCTAGCTCTTCAGGAAAATCTAATTCCATCTCTGTGATTTATTTAAATTGCTGGAAAAAATGGTTAAGCGAAGAAAGCACTTGGATGCATAAAATGATGTGTCACTTGCACCCCATGGAGTGCTTTCTGTTCTAGCGTCGGGAATGAAAAAGAGTAAGAAAAAAAATGGGCAGTCGTTAAAAGGATTTTAAATCAGAACACTGCATGCCCCAACTCTCTCATGATTCCTAAAAGCCTGTTGTGTACCTTCTCCCTTTAATGGTGTTAAGATGGCAAAAGTACTCTCGCACTTGAAATTCACTTTCCAAAACACGTTGTCACTCTCACATCGCCACCTGGTAATGCCTCTTGAGCACCTTGCGTGGAAAGGCACAGAGTTTGCACATCTTAGTCTCATCTGTTAGTTCTTCCTCTGTCCTCCTGATGCGTACATTGTAGCAGTATGGTGGGCGGTGACCTTAAGAAAAGCCCCTTGGGTCCTGAAGCTTTTGGGTGGCATTTTTTGATAATTAGTTTTTATGGCCTCACGCGGTTTTTCTGGTTCTTGTGCTTATTTGGGGGCCTAATTAGAAAGAGCACCGTAATTCAATAGCCTGGGTGGCTCACTCATTAAGCGGCTGCCTTCAGCTCAGGTCATGATCCTGGGGTCCTAGGATCGAGCCCCGCATTGGGCTCCCTGCTCCATGAGCCTGCTTCTCCTTCTCCCTCTGTGTGCAGCTCCCCCTGCCTGTGCTCACTCTCTGTCAAATAAATAAATAAAATCTTTAAAAAAGAGAAAGAAAGAAAAAGAAAGAAAGAAAAAGAAAGAAAAGAAAAAGAAAGAAGAAAGAAAGAAAAGAAAAAGAAAGAAGAAAGAAGAAAGAAAGAAGAAAGAAAGAAAGAAAGAAAGAAAGAAAGAAAGAAAGAAAGAAAG